>NW_020956693.1:122525-136074 GCF_003031625.1 Empidonax traillii | reverse complement strand
CTCCCCCCTCCTGTCAGGGATTGCAGAGCCAGAAGGTCCCCCCTGAGCCTCCTTTTCTCCAGGCTGAGCCCCCCCAGCTCCCTCAGCTGCTCCTCATATGTTTCCTTTCTCCTCAGCCCAGGCAAGAGCACTAAAAATACACTTTTTGACAGTGTCCCAAAGCAGGAGGAAGCGCTGCAGGTGCTACAAAACCCACACGGCTGCCAACAACAAGGATCACACCATCCTCAAAAAAAACCTTCTTCTTGTTTGGCTCGGCAACAAAAAATTCCACTTAGTGCTGAATGTATTTCAGTTTAGTTTGCTGACTGAAAAAAGCACAGTTTAATATTAAAGAGCAAATTTAAAATACAGAACCTTTACACGAATGCAAATGAATGGGAGGAAAAAAAAAAAAAAGATGCCTCTTTATAGTGTTGAGCAAGAATAAACAGCTTTTTAAACAACAATTTGCAGCCCTTGTGAGATAGCACAAATCTGGGTCTATCAAGAAAACAAACCTCCTTTCAGGGAGTAAAATGATTTCTTGAATTAAACCCGTGTTTCCTGTACTTCAGTGTCTCACACCTTGTTCTCACGTCTTTGTTGGAAAACACTGGGTGTAAAAGGAACAGCTGAACGGCTGGGATGTGTTCCATTTTTAAAGCTGGAAAGCCATTACACCTGATTTTATGGATTCCAGGCTCTGTCACAGCTTATTTTTGGGAATGGACTTGTTTGGATTGTACAGTCACGGGATGGGTTGGGTGGGAAGGGACCTGAAAGCCCATCCAGTGCCACCCCCTGCCATGGGCAGGGACACCTTCCACCAGCCCAGGGTGCTCCAACCTGGCCTTGGACACTTCCAGGGATCCAGGGGCAGCCACAGCTTCTCTGCCCAACCTGTGCCAGGGCCTGCCCACCCTCCCAGCCAGGAATCCTTTCCCAATATCCCACCTAACCCTGCCCTCCATCCCCCAACCGCTTCAGCTCCAAATCTGCTCCCTCATTTCGACCACCAAGTGCTTCAGGTGCCACATTTGGCCCTTAAAAAGCCAACCAGCCATTGTGAGCACTTGGCAATGGTCTCAATCTGCTTTTCCCCAAACACATCAGTCTCTTTCAGACACTGGGATGGGGAAGAGAAGCGGGGGCTCTGTCAGACCTAAACCTCTTCCTGCTGGGGAGGAATTCTGGAATACTGAGCTCTGAGTGCTTGGGAGCCTTTCCAGGGATAATCCTGCCTGCTCACAGGGTTGTTCTGAGCAACCTGGTCTAGTGGGAGGGGTCTGGAACTGGTTCATCTTTATAAGGTCCCTTCCAACCCAAATCAACCCATTTCCAAATTCTGGGCAACTCCTGCCATGAGGGTTCACCAGAATCACAGGAGGGTCTGTTTTCCTTCCCTTCAGTAAATGCCAGGAAAGAGCTGCAGGGGAGCACTTCCCATGGAGAGGACTGAGGGCCCCAAAGCCCTCTGATGTTTCTGTTCCAACTGCCCACACACAACTGACAGTGGATTTGCCACACCCACCACCCAGCCCTGCTTAGAAAAGCCACCAGGAATTGCCACCAGACCCACCACCCAACCTGCTTGAAGGAGCCACCAGGATTTAAGGAGATGTTCGGAACGACCCAGTTCCCAGTGGCTCATCCTGCAGGGAGACGCTCCAAGCTCTTCCCAAAGGATTTATAACATCCATCAGTCAATGCCTGCCCTCTTTCCTCTGGATTCATTGACGTCTCCTAGGAGAGGAGCTCACATGGCAGTATTTCTCCTGGAATCACTGTTAGGACACTCCTTTTATGTCCACCCGTCGCGAATGGAAACAATTCCGTGAGACCTGAGCCGAGCGATTCTCGAGGCTCCTCCGTCACCGAAAGCCCTGTCGATATTAATTAAGATTTGGATTGACACAGAGCCCGGCAGAAAGAGGAATCACCTCCCCACGGGTCTCATTTCTTGGGAAGCCAAACTGCTGCCTGGGTATTGATGTGCTGCTGAGCACACAGCTCACCCTGGGAGCCCGGTCCCCCATCGGCACTGCCCGGATTTATTTGAAGAGGCATCAATGAGCGATCGACAAATCAATAAAAATTAATGACCAAAAATTATTCAACTCCCACCTGGCTCCTCGGCCAGCGCTAGGCTGTGTCTTGTTGTTTAGATGATTTAGCAGTCCCCTTTGCAGGGGCTGATGACATCTCCAATCCAATTAACAGGGGGCAATTAGCCATTAACTTTCATTAGGGTTCCTCTTTTTGCCTGAGCCTGTTCCCGGCGTTGAGGGGGGAGTGAATCTCACTTCTCCTCACCAGAATTAACCACCTGAGCTCTGCAGACACCACACAACCCCCAGGCCCAGCAGCAGTGGTGCCACATCTCACCCCTGCCCCCATCTGTCCGAGACTGAAATGGTTAATGGATCAGACACTGGAAGATGACCAAAAATTGCCAGAGGAGGGAAGAGGCAAATGCTGGGAGGTGGGATCATCACACACTCAACCAGGAGGGAACAGACCTCTGAGACCATCCAGCCAAGCCTCATCACCAAGTCCTCTCATCTAAATCATCAATAGAAACATTAAACAGGACTGGGCCCAGCACTGATCCCTGGGGACACCACTGGTGACCAGATCCACCAGCTGGATCCTGGATCCTTCTTCTCATGCCAGTGTCCTCCCTTAGATGATGGGTGTGCTGTGCAAACCCCTCTGGGGAGCCTCGAGGACTCCTGACATGTCCCCTGACCCCACTCATTGTAAAACTCCCCCTCCCAGGGGAGGTACAAGGCGCTCCCACCCGAGCTGGAAGTGTGTAATAGCTCATGAAATCTGAGCTTTGGGGGGGTTCCACTACCCCCAAGAGATCAAGATCATCACTTGGACAGGACTCCAACCATTATCAAAGCTGCAACTATCAAATTTCATGGCTAGATCCAGCAGGTGATGACTATATTTTATATATATATATTTCTTTCCCTAAATGTTATTTTTATGCTTGAATGTTGCTGTATTATTGTAGATGGCAACCACCAAACTGCCTGTTTTTCCTCTGAAACCAAACTGTTCCAAAACAAACCCTACATAAATACATACTTACGAACACCAATCACTCCAAGCCACCCCAAAGGATTTATTAAGAGGAACCTTGGTTACCCTTCCCCTCCTGGAAAGAGCCAGTGGCGTCCTGGGGTTGGGACCAGTGGACAGGAGCCACCAGTCTGTACATGAAGACAAGGAAAACATTATCAAGCAGAAGCTGAGTCACCACCAGGCTGGGTGTGATGACACAGCACAGCACCAGGGCTGAGATTTCAGAATAAAAAGGGGGAAATAAGGGGAAAAAAGGAGTATATTCCCAGGAGCACCCTCTGGCACGGTGGATTTGTGGCTTACCTGGAGAAGAGAAGGATCCAGAGAGAGCTGAGAGCCCCTTGCAGGGCCTAAAGGGACTCCAGGAGAGCTGGAGAGGGACTGGGGACAAGGCATGGAGGGACAGGACAAAGAGAATGGATTGAAGGTGGAAAAAGGGAGATTTAGGTGGGATATTGGGAAGGAATTGCTGGCTGGGAGGGTGGGCAGGCCCTGGCACAGGTTGGGCAGAGAAGCTGTGGCTGCCCCTGGATCCCTGGAAGTGTCCAAGGCCAGGTTGGAGCACCCTGGGCTGGTGGAAGGTGTCCCTGCCCATGGCAGGGGTGGCACTGGATGGGCTTTCAGGTCCCTCCCCACCCAAACCAGTCTGGGATTCTCTGGAACTCAAACCCTTCCACCACATTATGAACTCGTGGCATTTGGCTTTGCCCAGTCCCACAGGGAAAGAACAAAGCCTCAAAAGCTTAAAAATTCCCCCTGAGCAGCACAAGGAAAACCAACATCATTTCTGAGCAGAGGGACACCAGAATTAATTCACAAATGCTGGGAGTGGTCTCCTCTTCATTATAATTTCCTCCTGATTAAATAAACTAAGATTTTTGTGTTCCTGCCCCAAGGTTGTGCTGGATGTCTGATCCCTGCAGCCCGAGCAGGGACAGAGCTCCAGCAGGTGAGACAGAGCAGAGCACCCACACCTTCCAGGAGTGGCTTTGCTAAGGAAAAAAAAAAAAAAAACAAAAAAAACAAAATATCTGCTCCACACATTCAGCCTGTGCTGTTTCCTCCCTCTGTAAATATTTGCAGTTGCTCTGACAACAAGCTGAGACGCAGAACACACGAAAACAGAGACAGACACAGGACCCAGGTCACCAAAAAGGGCTTCTGAGGACGGGCTGAGGCAGAGAAGGACTGCCTTTGATTCAAGAAATCAAAGCCAGAAGCCACTCCAAGCCCTAAATCCCTAACAAGTAGCCAGGGAAGAGGATGAGGCAAAGAGGGGGATCCTGCTGTCATCATGCCTGGCTGCACCTTCCCCATGGACCAACCTGCCAGGTCATGTAAGACCAAAAATTCCCCTCCTGCCTCCCCCTGGAAACAAATCCATTCAACAGCCCCCAAAATAAAGGAAAGCAATGGCAAAAGGAGAACAGGAAAAATCAAAACCGGCTTGTGAACATTTTCTCTCCTCACCACAGGATCATTAAGGCTGAAATAGATCATCAAGTCCATCGAGCAGCACCACCAGTGTGTTCACCACTGACCCACGTCCCCAGGTGCCACAGCCACGTGGTTTTTGGACACTTCCAGGGCTGGGCACTCCAAACCTCCCTGGGCAGCCCCTGCCAGGGCCTGACCACCCTTTCCAGCCACAAATTCCTGCTGCTGTTCCACCTGAGCCTCCCCTGGCCCAGCTGGAGGCTGTTCCCTCTCCTCCTGTCCCTGTTCCCTGGGAGCAGAGCCCGACCCCCCCCGGCTCCCCCCTCCTGTCAGGGATTGCAGAGCCAGAAGGTCCCCCCTGAGCCTCCTTTTCTCCAGGCTGAGCCCCCCCAGCTCCCTCAGCTGCTCCAGCCCCTTCCCAGCTCCTTCTAAAAAGCAGAAGTTTAAAAATTGACTTTTAAATCCAAAACATGATTAACCTTCCGATTTGTCAGATTGCTGATTTCTTTTAGTTCCCTTCAGGAATTCCATCAAAATGTGGTTTGTTGGTTTTTTTTTTTTCCCAATTTTAATTGGAACTGAAAACGTTTCCAACAGATGAGTAATGAGGAAGAAGCATCTGCCTGCCTGGATTTTTGTGTAGTCACTGAGGCCAAGAAATAAAGTGACAAAGTCCCCTCTGAGGACACCAGAATAAAGTTTGGGACCTATTCAGACCCCAGCCTTGGTCACTGGTCTTCCCAGCAAAATACAGAAGACACTCCTTTACATTTCCACATCAACACAGAAATTATCACCATGAAATATTGGGAAAAAAACATCCTTCCCTGGGAGGGTGGGCAGGCCCTGGCACAGGTTGGGCAGAGAAGCTGTGGCTGCCCCTGGATCCCTGGAAGTGTCTAAGGCCAGGTTGGAGCACCCTGGGCTGGTGGAAGGTGTCCCTGCCCATGGCAGGGGGTGGCACTGGATGGGCTTTCAGGTCCCTTCCCACCCAAACCATTCCATGGCTCTATAAAATAACCTGCAGAGTCATTCTTCTCTGGAACAGATTCTGGCGACATTCACATTTCCAATCACACTGCCCTCCTCAAACCCACCCCAGTGTGTTTTCCATGTGAACAAGGCCTTGACTTGATGAGTTTAACGGGGTTTTTTTTTTCCATATTTCCCCAGGCAAAGCAATAAACTCCTGGTTGCAGATTCAGCTTCATTGCAGGGGCAGGGGAAGACCTTCACCCAAGGAACATGAAGCCACAGCAGATTAAATCCCTAAAGCTGAGCTTTGGGGACCTGATCCTGAGCTGGGGCAAACCCAGCAGCATCCAAGCAACTTCCATAGCAGTGCTTGGATTTCCAGCTGCCAATCCTGCCCTTCTACTGATCCCAGAAAACAAAATGCATGAGAAATCCCATGAAAAAGGATGGTAAGAAGATCCTTCAAAACCAGGAGATTACTGGCTTTAAACACACTCCTAATTAGTGTGTCATAAGCTGGCCTTAACACATTTCTCAGCACAGCAAACTCCTGTCAGATTATCTGGACTCCTGGGATTGGAAATGAAGTGCAAGTGCTAAAGACAGCCCCCAGAAATGAAAATATTCACATCTGCCTTCAAATGGCTGCAATCAAAATCACCACTGCAAGAAATTCTTCTTGCAACCTCAAAAAAAAAAAAAAAAAATATTGCCACCTAATATCCTCCTCGTTATCTGGGCCCCAAAGTGTCTGATAGTTTTAAATTACAGCTGACTCCCTAAGTGGCTGGTTAATATTAAAAACAAGATTCAAAAGGCTTAACATCTCACCAGACATCCACATGAGCAGCCCATCTAACTCAGAGGAGGAAAAAAGAAAGGTTTAAGCTCTTGCTCAAGGAACACTGAAGGCTTTGATCAAACTATATTAAAGTGCAGGGGAAAACAAGGCATCAAAGGCAGCATTAAATCCCCTCTGTGAGCTGCCAGCAACTCCCTCTGTGGTGGAACTCTGGGGGGACATCCCAGGACTGCCCTGGCTGGGCCAAAGTTGGATGTTTTAGGAGGAATTAGGAGGGCAGTGATAAAACACTGGCCCAGGGTGCCTGGAGTGAGCCCAAAGGGGCTCCAGGAGAGCTGGAGAGGGACTGGGGACAAGGCATGGAGGGACAGGACAAGGGGGAATGGATTTAAGGTGGAAAAGTGTAGATTTAGGTGGGATATTGGGAAGGAATTGCTGGCTGGGAGGGTGGGCAGGCCCTGGCACAGGTTGCCCAGAGAAGCTGTGGCTGCCCCTGGATCCCTGGAAGTGTCCAAGGCCAGGCTGGAGCACCCTGGGCTGGTGGAAGGTGTCCCTGCCCATGGCAGGGGGTGGCACTGGATGGGCTTTGAGGTCCCTTCCAACCCCAACCACTCTGGATTCTCTGCCAGCTCAGACACCTGAGTGTTTCCACTCCCTGTTAAAATGGACTCAACTTGACCTCCCTAAAAACAGAGCTCCAAAAACCTGCATGGTAGAAGTGCCAGCAAAGAGCCATTTCATGGGATGATGCATAAGGAGATCCATCTTTATGGAGGCAGGATCAGCCTGGAAGGGTCTCTGCCCAAACACTTTGGTGTGGGCTGAAGCCAAGTGGCACAAAATCCCTTTGAGCTGCAGAACATCGGACCATTAATGGCTCTGAGGATGAGTTAAGCAAACTTTCTGCATCAGCAGGACAACTGCCATGACCATCAGTCATAGAATCCTGGACTGGTTTGGGTTGGAAGGGATTTAAAGCTCATCCCATTCCCTGGGCAGGGACACCTTCCACCAGCCCAGGCTGGCATCAGAATAATGTTTAATAACCCAGACAGGCACATCAATAAGTATTTATATTCTTTAGAAAGTTAAAAGAGAAGGCTTGAACTTGACTGCCTGCTCCCAACTCCCATTCCAAGGACTGGGAGCTTCCCTTTCCATCCTGCACTGCTCACTGAGTGCAGTTTAGAGGGAGATAATTATTAGCCAATAATAATGTCACAGTTCATTAGAAAAATCAACCCCACACTGGCTCTGTGTGTTCATTACTTAAACATCCATAACACAACCATTATCAGCACACAGGGCAGGGCTGAGCCCTGACCACACTCAGCACAGCAGGGCAGAAGTTCCTGTGGACTCGACCACGAACACTTGGAAAAGCAAGTCTTGAATGAGGGAATGAGCTGCTCTCAACTCCTGCTTGTCAGGATGCAGGAGCTGAGTACAAATGGGAATGGCTGAAATCGTCATCTCCCAGCTCTGAGCACCCCGAAGGCTCGGGGAGAAATTAACTCCCTCAATTAATCTGCAAATAATTCTCAACAAACAAGCTTGTGGTGACCCTGGGCTGCTGACACCCAATCAGCAACCAGGAAAAAACAGAAGAGCAAGAGCAGCTCTAATCAACCTCAGCAGGCTCTGTTATTGACTGATGAGTTGGTTATTGCAAAGTTCACAGAATCCCAGAATCCAAGATCACGAAATCCACCCTGTGCCTGATGCCCACCTTGTCCCCCAGCCCAGAGCACTGAGTGCCACGGCACAGATGGTTCCTCTCTGCCCAGAACGAATCCCTCGATCCCTCCAAGCGTTTTCCACGCAGGAAGCAGCACTCAAACCCCACTCAAACCCCACTCAAACCCCACTCAAACCCCACCCAACCTCACCAGGGAGGCTCCCCCCGGGGCACAGCTCCGGGCACCTCATCCTTGTGCTGCATCTGCTGCCATTTCCATCCAGAGATTTTTAGGAAAAACCGACCAGGAAAATGCAATAAACTATCTCTGAAAGAGTGGAAGATTAAAGGGTGGAGCCTTCGGGCCTTTCTCCTCCAGCTGGAAGGCTGAGGAGAACAACTTTTCCTTCCTCTTGATTAATTTTGCCGGACAATGACCAACAGGAGACAGTGGAGGTGCAAACTGCACCAACCAAAACCCCGCTGGTGGGGATCTAATGAGACTTTGCCGACCCAGGAGATGCCTTTGCTACTTTAAAGGGGGTTCCACCACCAAAAAAAAACATGGAAAATTCTTTTTTTTTGTTTTTTTTTTCAGGCGAACATATCACCACCCTCCCCCCCAAAATCAAGATAAATTTGGGGATTCTTCCCAAACAGAAAGTTGACACGAAACCAAAGGTTACAAATCGTGATGTTTTTAACATTAGGAAACTTCTTACATAGCAAATATGAAGTCCTGACTCAAAATCTAATTTTTCCCAAAAAAATCAGTAACTTTTTGCTCACCAGTGAGCAGAGCTGGTTTGCAAAGGGCGAGTTCTTCTTTAAAAATTTAAAATATAAGCAATATTAATAATTCCCCGAAAAAGCTCCACATTGGTTGAGTTACTAAAGCAACAGTCAAGCAGGAACAGGGTTTTTGACTTCAAATCTACGCAGGAGATGTATCCTGGATTCCTGAAAGGAATTCCATCTGCTCTATCAGAACTGGAACCAGTTGGTTGGATAAGGGGGAATGGTTTCCCACTGCCAGAGGGCAGGGGTGGATGGGATATTGGGAAGGAATTGCTGGCTGGGAGGGTGGGCAGGCCCTGGAATAGAATTCCCAGAGAAGCTGTGGCTGCCCCTGGATCCCTGGAAGTGTCCAAGGCCAGGCTGGAGCACCCTGGGCTGGTGGAAGGTGTCCCTGCCCATGGCACTGGGTGATCCTAAAGGTCCTTTCTAACCCAAACCACTCTGTGATCCCACAAAATTCCCTAAGGATGGACATGACCAGCTTTCTGCTCGTCGTGGAAGGTCCTGAAATGTGGTGGCAATAACGGGGACAGGGCACAGGAGAGAAGCAGAGACCTTGCCAGGCTGCTCCCTCCTGCCTGGAGCAGACACCAGCCCTGCCAGGGAATGCCAGCTTTCCTGAAGGATCAGCCTCCCACCTGGCACTGACACCCTCGGCTCGGCTCCTGCTTCCTTGGAGCCTCTCCAGGTCACCCTAAAATCCCATTTTCTGCCCTTGCCCTGATGGGCTGATTTTCCCTCAGGACAGGTTGAGAGGCGTTTTGTCTCCCTTCCATTGCTCCACGGCAAAACTGACAGCTCTTTACAGAAGAATAAAGAAGAGAAAATGAAATTAAAGGAATAAAAAGTTAAAACTAACGGCATAAAAGGAAAAAAAAATATTTAAGGTGTCTGATTATATTCCATTGGCAGGATAGAAGAGAAACACTGTTCTGACTTTGATAAACTACTATTCCTGAATTCTTATTTCTTTTTTATTACTATTATTCACTGATTAATATTTAATTATTATTTCTTATTTCCTCTTATTTATAAACCCTTCTTCCTGATTTCTTCCCCCACACACACCCACAAAACTCTCATTTTCCAAGTGCAACTTCCACTCCAACCACAAATCCAAGCTGAGTTTAACCCCACTTTAACATAATCCAAACAAAACACATCTGTGCACCCCCAGAAAACCCTGGAGATGATTTCTCCTGGTGATGAAAAGAGATGAGAACGTTCCCAATATATTACTGGAGCATAAATACCAATTAATCACCGAGATGTTTGTTTGGATGCTGAGGAATATCACAGACAATTAATTTATCTGGAAGAATTACTGAGCCAGGAGCTCTCAGCATAAATCAGAAATGATTCCATTGGTGTAAAACAACATTTCTTTTGCTACAGAGGGGCGTGATAAAGATTTGAACTATTAATTTTTAATGGATTATTTACCATTCCCAGGGCAACGACTTGCACACCTGGAATTAGATTTGTTTGTAGCAGCTGGAGGGTGAATTAGAGAGCAACAATTATTATTTACAGTGGATAAAACATCTGTACAAACAATAATGCAACTCCAAAGTGAAGACAAGCCCAAGGTGAGCCCCAATGTTAACAAGGGACCTTAAAGCCCCTCCAGTGCCACCCCTGCCATGGGCAGGGACACCTTCCACCAGCCCAGGGTGCTCCAACCTGGCCTTGGACACTTCCAGGGATCCAGGGGCAGCCACAGCTTCTCTGGGAATTCTATTCCAGGGCCTGCCCACCCTCCCACCAGCAATCCCTTCCCAATATCCCACCTAACCCTACTCTCAGCTTTAAGCCATTCAAGGCCAACTTTTCAGGCTCCAGCTGCCAACAGTTCATTCCCAGCCCTGTGCATTCCCATTTGCTCCCAGACCATCCCAGGGACACGTTCATGGGGGGTGAGCTCAGCCACTGCAGCCTTTGGCACCCCATCAGCACCAACTCCCCCCCAGCTCCCATTCCCAGGGACTCCTCCTGCTCCTGAGCCCTCCAGCCTTTCCCCAGGGCAGGTTTGGGGAGGCTGCAGGGATCAAACAGCTTCCAGTGATCCCAGTCCAGTGTCCTGGGGGATTCAGCTTTGCCATTTCCACTCGTGACCCCACGGGAGAGGGAAACGCCACAGCCAAGGGTGCATGGCCAGGGGAAGGCTGGGGATAATCATGGAATATCCTGAGCTGGAAGGGACCCCCAGGATCATCCAGTCCAACCCCTGGCCCTGCCCAGCACACCCCAACAATCCCCCCTGTGCCTGAGGGATCATCCAAACCCTCCTGGAGCTCTGGCAGCCTTGGGGCCGTGCCCACTGCCCTGGGGAGCCTGTTGAGTGCCAACCACCCTCTGGGGGAAGAGCCTTTCCCAAAATCCAGCCTAAACCTCCCCTGACACAGCTGCAGCTGTTCCATCAGCTCCTGTCACTGCTCACCACAGAGCAGAGACTGGAGCTGTCCCTGTGACCCCCGTTCATCTCCACTGCCCAGACCTACAGTCAGACTTGGATTGAGTCTTCAAAAATTAGTATTTTCAGGAGAAAAAAAAAAAAACAACAGAACTTTATGAAGAAGTTATTAGCAACATTGAATAAGAAATGAAAGGGGAATGGCAGCAAAGCCAAAAGCAGATCTTTGTAGAGACAACAGAGCAATTACAGAGCTGCTCCAAACAATGGATTTATGGAAATACTTTCATTCTATGCTAAATAATGCAAATATCTTCATTTTCACACAGTCCTGTTCCACACTCCTGGCTGTGCAGTAGGAACAGTTATGTTTTTAACAGGAAAAGTTTCACTATTAGAAAATTAAGCTAAATTCATATTTTGTTTCCCCTGGTTGAGTGGTTTTAAAGCCACGTGAGCTGTTTCTACATCAAGTTGTGAGGACTGGGCAGAGCACAGAAGAGACTTTAAAGACCATCTCATCCCATGGGCAGGGAGACCTTCCAGCAGGATCAGTGGGAGGAAATTCAGGAATGCTGCTGAGGGAGTGAGGAAAGGAAAACACTTGGGAGGGTTATTCGAGGTGGGGAGGAACTGCAGGAACAAACAGGGAGCAGATCATGGAGTTGTTCATTCCATGAACATTGTTCAGTCCATGAAGATTGTGGAATGGTTCAGGTTGGAAGGGATCTTAAGGATCATCCCATCCCACCCCCTGCCTTGGGCAGGGACACCTCCCACTAGCCCAGGTTGCTCCAAGCTCCAGGATCATTAGGGGCCTCCCATTTCCCATATAGATATATATAGATCTCATCTTCAGTTAGGTTTTAAGGAATCCTAGACCTTCCACAAATCACAAAGCTCTGATCACAGCTCAGATTAAAGGGAATCACTGCAGGACCCCAGTTCTGCAGCTGCTCAGAGTTTAATTCTCCCACCAGTGTTTTCCAGCAAGGACTCGACCAAATCTCTGTGTGTGAGAGGAACTTTTAGCCAAGAAAAAACTGTGGCCAGGGATGACAGAGCTGAATCCCCAAATAATTTGGAGTTGGAAAGGACCTTCAAGCTCATCTCCACCCCTGCCATGGGCAGGGACACCTTCCACCAGCCCAGGGTGCTCCAACCTGGCCTTGGACACTTCCAGGGATCCAGGGGCAGCCACAGCTTCTCTGCCCAACCTGTGCCAGGGCCTGCCCACCCTCCCAGCCAGGAATTCCTTCCCAATATCCCATCTAAATCTACACTTTTCCACCTTGAAGCCATTCCCTGTGTCCTGTCCCTCCATGCCTTGTCCCCAGTCCCTCTCCAGCTCTCCTGGAGCCCCTTTAGGCCCTGCCAGGGGCTCTCAGCTCTCCCTGGATCCTTCTCTTCTCCAGGTGACCCCCCCAGCTGTCCCAGCCTGTCCAAGAGCACAGGGATCCAGCCCTGGCAGCATCTCTGGTGCCTCCCCTGGCCTCTCTCCAGCAGCTCCACATCCTCCCTGTGCTGTTCCCGGGGCTGGGGCAGCTCTGCAGGGGAGGGATCACCACAAGTGGCTTTCCCACCGTGTCCCCACCACACAGGGACATGCAGGGAGCAGCTCTGGCCCTCCCTGTCTGAGGAAGCAAAGCTTATCTCTCTTTTCCACCAGCCCTTCTGAGCAGCAGGTATTACCTTCGAGAGCTGGGAGGCAATTCCAGCCTCACTCCAAAACTCTCCAAAAGCTTATCTCCTGCTTTGGAGAATGAAAAAAGAAAAAAAATAAAATAAAATAAAATAAAAAAACCAACCACAAAGCAGCCACCCCAGCAGTTCTCTAAACTGCAGTTCAGAACCAGGAGTGCTTCTGTATTTGTGCACAGATATGAGCTCATGCTTTTTTCATGTCCAAATGATCCCAGTGTATTTATAGATGTGCTCACAGCCAGGAAAAATTCACTGTTTCAATGGGTAGGCACCAGCAGAAAATGGTATTTTAAAGCAACAGAGTTTCAAGTGAAAACCACGAGCAGGTTTCGAGCTGCTGATGGTCAGGACAAAGCTAAATACTGACCACTTTTAGTTGCTTGATACCTTAAATATCAGGCATTGCTGTTTTCTGGAATTGCTGCTTTCCTTAATAATTAAATAAATATCTCTATAAAAAATCATAATAACTAAATAAATATATAAAAGAAATAAATGCAATGAGCATCCCAAGGGAAAAAACACGTTGGCCCCTTCATGTCATTCTTCAAATGACTTTTATATCAACTATCTTTCTAATACTCCTGAAGTGAAACTCTGTAGATAAATAACACCCTGGAGTTTACATTTTTAAAAAAATAGGCAAAAAAAAAAAAAAAAAAAAAAA
>NW_020956693.1:102974-122504 GCF_003031625.1 Empidonax traillii | reverse complement strand
TCCTCCTGCTCCTGAGCCCTCCAGCCTTTCCCCAGGGCAGGTTTGGGGAGGCTGCAGGGATCAAACAGCTTCCAGTGATCCCAGTCCAGTGTCCTGGGGGATTCAGCTTTGCCATTTCCACTCGTGACCCCACGGGAGAGGGAAACGCCACAGCCAAGTGTGCATGGCCAGGGGAAGGCTGGGGATAATCATGGAATATCCTGAGCTGGAAGGGACCCCCAGGATCATCCAGTCCAACCCCTGGCCCTGCCCAGCACACCCCAACAATCCCCCCTGTGCCTGAGGGATCATCCAAACCCTCCTGGAGCTCTGGCAGCCTTGGGGCCGTGCCCACTGCCCTGGGGAGCCTGTTCAGTGCCAACCACCCTCTGGGGGAAGAGCCTTTCCCAAAATCCAGCCTAAACCTCCCCTGACACAGCTGCAGCTGTTCCATCAGCTCCTGTCACTGCTCACCACAGAGCAGAGGTTGGAGCTGTCCCTGACCCTTGTTCATCTCCACTGCCCAGACCTACAGTCAGACTTGGATTGAGTCTTCAGAAATTAGTATTTTCAGGAGAAAAAAAAAAAAAAACAGAACTTTATGAAGAAGTTATTAGCAACATTGAATAAGAAATGAAAGGGGAATGGCAGCAAAGCCAAAAGCAGATCTTTGTAGAGACAACAGAACAATTACAGAGCTGCTCCAAACAACGGATTTATGGAAATACTTTCATTCTGTGCTAAATAATGCAAATATCTTCATTTTCACACAGTCCTGTTCCACACTCCTGGCTGTGCAGTAGGAACAGTTATGTTTTTAACAGGAAAAGTTTCACTATTAGAAAATTAAGCTAAATTCATATTTTGTTTCCCCTGGTTGAGTGGTTTTAAAGCCACGTGAGCTGTTTCTACATCAAGTTGTGAGGACTGGGCAGAGCACAGAAGAGACTTTAAAGACCATCTCATCCCATGGGCAGGGAGACCTTCCAGCAGGATCAGTGCGAGGAAATTCAGGAATGCTGCTGAGGGAGTGAGGAAAGGAAAACACTTGGGAGGGTTATTCGAGGTGGGGAGGAACTGCAGGAACAAACAGGGAGCAGATCATGGAGTTGTTCATTCCATGAACATTGTTCAATCCATGAAGATTGTGGAATGGTTCAGGTTGGAAGGGATCTTAAGGATCATCTCATCCCACCCCCTGCCTTGGGCAGGGACACCTCCCACTAGCCCAGGTTGCTCCAAGCTCCAGGATCATTAGGGGCCTCCCATTTCCCATATATATATATATATATATATAGATCTCATCTTTAATTAGGTTTTAAGGAATCCTAGACCTTCCACAAATCACAAAGCTCTGATCACAGCTCAGATTAAAGGGAATCATTGCAGGACCCCAGTTCTGCAGCTGCTCAGAGTTTAATTCTCCCACCAGTGTTTTCCAGCAAGGACTCGACCAAATCTCTGTGTGTGAGAGGAACTTTTAGCCAAGAAAAAACTGTGGCCAGGGATGACAGAGCTGAATCCCCAAATAATTTGGAGTTGGAAAGGACCTTCAAGCTCATCTCCACCCCTGCCATGGGCAGGGACACCTTCCACCAGCCCAGGGTGCTCCAACCTGGCCTTGGACACTTCCAGGGATCCAGGGGCAGCCACAGCTTCTCTGCCCAACCTGTGCCAGGGCCTGCCCACCCTCCCAGCCAGGAATTCCTTCCCAATATCCCATCTAAATCTCCCCTTTTCCACCTTGAAGCCATTCCCTGTGTCCTGTCCCTCCATGCCTTGTCCCCAGTCCCTCTCCAGCTCTCCTGGAGCCCCTTTAGGCCCTGCCAGGGGCTCTCAGGTCTCCCTGGATCCTTCTCTTCTCCAGGTGACCCCCCCAGCTCTCCCAGCCTGTCCAAGAGCAGAGGGATCCAGCCCTGGCAGCATCTCTGGTGCCTCCCCTGGCCTCTCTCCAGCAGCTCCACATCCTCCCTGTGCTGTTCCCGGGGCTGGGGCAGCTCTGCAGGGGAGGGATCACCACAAGTGGCTTTCCCACCGTGTCCCCACCACACAGGGACACGCAGGGAGCAGCTCTGGCCCTCCCTGTCTGAGGAAGCAAAGCTTATCTCTCTTTTCCACCAGCCCTTCTGAGCAGCAGGTATTACCTTCGAGAGCTGGGAGGCAATTCCAGCCTCACTCCAAAACTCTCCAAAAGCTTATCTCCTGCTTTGGAGAATGAAAAAAAAAGAAAAAAATAAAATAAAATAAAAAACAACCCACAAAGCAGCCACCCCAGCAGTTCTCTAAACTGCAGTTCAGAACCAGGAGTGCTTCTGTATTTGTGCACAGATATGAGCTCATGCTTTTTTCATGTCCAAATGATCCCAGTGTATTTATAGATGTGCTCACAGCCAGGAAAAAATCGCTGTTTCAATGGGTAGGCACCAGCAGAAAATGGTATTTTAAAGCAACAGAGTTTCAAGTGAAAACCACGAGCAGGTTTCGAGCTGCTGATGGTCAGGACAAAGCTAAATACTGACCACTTTTAGTTGCTTGATACCTTAAATATCAGGCATTGCTGTTTTCTGGAATTGCTGCTTTCCTTAATAATTAAATAAATATCTCTATAAAAAAATCATAATAACTAAATAAATATATAAAAGAAATAAATGCAATGAGCATCCCAAGGGAAAAAACACGTTGGCCCCTTCATGTCATTCTTCAAATGACTTTTATATCAACTATCTTTCTAATACTCCTGAAGTGAGACTCTGTAGATAAATAACACCCTGGAGTTTACATTTTTAAAAAAATAGGCAAAAAAAAAAAAAAAAAAAAAAAAAAAAAAAAAAAAAAAAAAAAAAAAAAAAAAAAAAAAAAAGGCTTTTAAATGGCTTTTGGCAGGATTTATGGGATTATCACTTGTCA
Source organism: Empidonax traillii (assembly GCF_003031625.1). Classification (NCBI taxonomy): domain Eukaryota; kingdom Metazoa; phylum Chordata; class Aves; order Passeriformes; family Tyrannidae; genus Empidonax; species Empidonax traillii. Next base: position 119,618 of record NW_020956693.1, on the reverse strand, counting down.
GTTGTTCTTGCACGTTGATGCTGACAGTTCCTCCAGGGCTCACAACCACCAGTGGCAAACCCACAGGTACTTCCAGGAAAGATCAAATCTGACTGGAACACGACATTAGGGCTCTAAAACTTGCGATTTCCCAGGGAGAAAAATCCCATTTCATTTAAATTTGTATTATTTTCTGCTGAGGCACGCTCTTCAAAAAACTCTTGGACACTGTGGCAAAAAATAACATGGCAGGAAGATATTGCTGATTATTTCTTTACTGCTGCTTTTAATTTGTTTTTTTTTCCTTAAAAGCCAAGTCAAGGCTCTGTTCTAATTGTCCCGTTGAAATCATTAACCACTTCAGGCACCGGGAAAGGCCGCCCAGGTGCTGGAGTCACATCCCTGGAGGGATTCCAAAGCCCTGTGGATGTGGCACTTGGGGACAGGGGGCAGTGGTGGCCTTGGCAGTGCCGGGTTAATGAAGCACCTGAGGTGAAACAACGACACGGGTGGGAAGTGGGTCAGGTTTAATCTGTGGATTAAATGATCGGCGCCAGAAAATGATTTTAAAATGATTTTTTTTTTTTCCCCCAAATCAGCCGTAAAAACCATCTTTTCTCACCAGCACTTTGGGAGGAACTAAAGGGTAAACAAAAACGTTGGGAGATTTCAGCTATTAATGCTCTTTCTCGGGAGATCAGTAATCGTGGAAAATTAACAGCCTGTTATTTTGGATCATCCCAGGGAGGGGGAAATGAATGGTCCCTTTTCACAGCTTGTTTTCAGCTTTTAAAGCTTCAAGGTTCCCAGTCCTGCATGGGAGAGGCAGAGATTTTGCAAGAGGAAGAAAAACATCCAATTCTGGGGGATTTCAGAACCTTTTCTAGTTACATTTGGGGTGTCTCTAATCCTCATATCCTATGAGCCCACAATGGAACTATGGAGAAACCAGGATGTGCAGGAATTAAGTGCACATTGATACAATAAATTGCTGAATTTCGTGTTAATTAAACACTCTTCATGGCTCAAAAATTAATTGCCACAAGGGTTCTTGTGGTCAGTCATCTCTCCTGTGCAGTGAGTTATCCCTGGAGCATCCACACTTGGTTATATCACCTAAACTTGTTATTTTAGATATGTAAAATATATTATATTTACAGACTATTCCATTTTCATATAAAATATATGATATATATGGTATTACTCTAGATATTACATACACCTGTAATATATTGCATATATAATATATACAATAGGATATATGAGATGATGAGCCACCACCACCACCGTGTTCCCCACTAAACCAGACTCATTTCAAACTCAGCTGGGTCTCCAGAGGCTTTGCCAGCAGCCTTTCAACACCAGGCTCCAAGATTCCTTCTAGAAACCTCCAAGTCTCCGAAATTCCTTCCAGAGACCTCCAAGACTCCAAAATTCCTTCTGGAGACCTCCAAGGCTCCAAGATTCCTGCCAGAGACCTCCAGGACTGGCTGCTGGTCCATCCCATCTACGTTTTTAGGACACAGAATCCAGGAATATCCTGAGCTGGAAGGGTTAATTATGCATGGTTAATTAGGGCAGCTCATTTTGCAGCCTGATTTTAGGCAGTGCCCCCAAACCAGGCCCTTTGAAAACCCAAATGGGTCAATATTTCCCTACAAAAAGACAAGTCGGAGCAGTAAGAAGAAGAAATAAAGCAAGAATAATCACTTAAGCCAAGCTTAACTGAGCATTTCGCACATGTTGGGCCATTCTTATCTTTTCAGGAAGTTCAGCCCTGACTTAAATTCCTGTTCAAACCCAGCAGAGCCCCACAGATGCAACAAAGGCAAAAAGGAAGAGAAACGTCACCAAAACCTTCCATGGCATTTATTTGCAGCACTTATTCCCCAAATCCTGCTCGTTTATTGCTCATTAAGGGATCAAAAGTCACCAGTGCTCCCGTGGGGGAATTTGCCACATGGATTGGGCTGCAAGTTGATTTATTCTCTGGGTATCTTGATAAGGACACAATAGTAATAACTTTAAAACTTTAAAATTTTAAATAAATGGGGTTTGGGGGGGAAAAAAAAAGGGTCACTCTGTCCCTTCCAGGTTGTGCCCCATTCCTGGAAGTGCCCAAGCTTGGACAGGGCTTGGAGCAACCTGGGATGGTGGGAGGTGGCCCTGCCCATGGCACCAGATGATGTTTAAGGTCCCTTCCAACCCAAACCAGTCAGGATTCTACAATTCCATGTCAAAAATCACTCTGTAGTGATGTCAAAAAGCAGTTTCTAGAAGCTCATAAAGACTTGCGCCTGATAATGATTTTTTTTTTTTTTGGTTTCTGTTTTATTTTTTTTTTTTAATAATAAGAGAAGCCAAAATTTCTGAAACGAGCCCCCCAAAATTTCCAGCACGACTTCAAGAAGAAGAGCTGACAATATCTGGGCATTACAGGAGAGAAACCTGGATAAAGAGAGCAAATCCTCCAAGCACTGGACTCTAGGGATTAATTATCCCCTGCTAAATCCAACTGTAATATTGATCCTAAAATTCCTCTGGGGACGAAGAAGCCTTGAGAGGAACAAAAATATATTCCCAGTGGTGCCCAAATCAGGAATCGGGAGCAACCTCCAGCCTCATCTTTGCTTTCCCCCCTTCCTTTCCTCATGATTCCAAACACAGAGGGATTTATTCCCAGTCTGTGTCTCAATCTTGGCTTCTCTGTCCATGAACTCGGAGCTGTGGAAAGCTCCAAGGAAAGTAGAACATTTTAAGGTGGAAACATCATCCCACCGCTCCTTCTATCCACCCTGCCCTGCCTGGGAGACAGCTGGGAAAGATATTAGGACAAAATTCCTTCATGGAAAGGGTTGCCAAGCATTAAAACATGGAATTACAGTCCCTGGAGGGGCTCAAAACACGTGGATGTGGCACCTCAGGTGATGAATACGGGGGTGGTGGGCCCAGGGTTGGACTTGATGAACTGAAAGGGCTTTTCCAACCTTAATTCCATGAAAAAAAAAAAACCACCCAAATTCCTTATAAAACACTCCTGATCTCCCAAATTTCACCTGCATAGGAGGATTTGGGTAAAATTCAGGCAAAAATCTGCGCTTTTGGGTTCAAACCACAAAACCTTCTCAACGAGGATGCACAGGAGGTGGGAAACAGAGGGAATAGTGATGGAACACGGCAGGGAATACCTATGGAAATCCCAGGCAGCAAGAAAAACCCTGACAAAACAAAGAAAGCTTAAAGGAAAAAAAAAAAATTACAAGGGCAGTGAGTGACTGAAAGCAGGAAAAGGAATAAGAACCAGGTGAAGGAAAAGCAGCAGATTATCCAGAAAATACAAACTACTTATTCCTGCTTCCTTTATTTATTCTGGGTCAGGAGAGAGGGAGAGATTGCTACAAAAATCATGCAGAGAAACACAAATATGTGAGCATATTCCCCTTGGTTTGTTCAAGGTTGGTTTGAAATGGTCTAAAATTTGTGCTTTGGTTCCATCACCCCTGACAAGGCTGATCCGAAAGGTTCAACCCTTTAACCAGCAAAAAGAGTCAAAACCCCCCCAGTTTCTGCAGCACTTTCTCATTGAGACACTTGTTTCCATTTATTTCCAGGAAAATAAATGGAAAATTCAATATTCTGGATTTTGAGCTATTTTTATATAAAGTACAGAGCTTTAAACAACGTGGACATGGAATATTCCAGGGCAGTTCAGTGCTGAGGTGTTTTCCTGACCCTTTCCTCTCCTTTCTCCTTGGCCACACCGAGAATGTGGACTCATGGAATGGTTTGGGTTGGAAGGGACCTCAAAGATCATCTCATTCCACCAAGGGACACCTTCCACCAGCCCAGGGTGCTCCAACCTGGCCTTGGACACTCCCAGGGATGCAGGGGCAGCCACAGCTTCTCCGGGCAAGCTGTTCCAAGCACTTACAGTGCCTACAAAATGGTAAGAGAAACACAAAACCTGCAGCTTCAGCTCTCTAAATTCTGCTCCTTCCAAGGCAAATCAAACGATCAGTGCCCCAAATCCAACAGCTTCCCACTTTCCAAAGGGCTTGAATTAACACAGCAGTTTTTCTGACACGTTATTTTACTTCCTGGCACGAACGATCCGTGTTTTCATCCACTTTTAATTGCTTGTTCCCTCCTCCTAATTTAATTTGTGGCACTATCCAAGATTTTTAATGTTTGGGTTGTTTGTTTTTTGTTTGTTTTTTTTTTTTTAAAGCACTTATTTTTTTGTGTTATTGGAGCTTTGGCAACTCGTTTGGCACGGGGATGTGCTTTGTTTCTTTAGGCTGATGTCTCCTTTGCGGCAGTGATTCCAACAGAGCCTCTCAGCGGGACACATTCCAACATATCCAAAGTGCTCCCTGGATGGGTGTTGGGATGCAGGGAGGCCAAGGAGATGGATGGAAATAATGGGGGATTCAGAGCCCAAGTGTGGATTGAATTGTTGTTCCACAGAATGGTTGAGGTTGGAGGCACCTCTGGAAATCACCTGGACCAACTTCCCGCTCCAACAGATCAGAAAGAGCAGTTTATGCCAGGGAATAGTCAGATTTTGAATATTCCAGGATGGGTCAGGCTGGAAGGGCCCACAGTGTCCAATCTGACCCCACTTTTCCCTGCTCCAACAGGGCCATCCCAGAGCACATGGATTGTGAATCCTTGAAAAAAAACCAACCAACCAACCAGCCAAAAACACCTTTGCCAGCTGGTTTGTTTTTTTTTTCCCCCTTGGCTTTCTCAGGAAGGCTTTTTTTTCCCCACCCCACAACAGAATAACACAACCATCCCTGTTTTCCTGGTGACCTCCTTTTTCCTTCAGCCTGTCACCCCAAGAGCTTTCACCTCGCTCCCTCCTGTCACAGAATGCCTCCTGCAGCCCGGCTCAGATTCAATTTACACCCCTGCTGAACGCCAGCCACGCGTGGTCGAGGTGTTTTGTTCTTATTTCCCACCTCAAAGCCCTCACACGAGCAGGGAAGGAGCCCCAGAGCCGAGAGGACGACGCTGTTCCTGCACCTGGAGCTCGTCTGGGGCTTCGTGGTGCCCTCAAAGAGAAACAGCCCCGAGAAAAAAAGGTGGGAGAAGGGTCTAAGAGGGTCCTGGGAGGGGGGAAAACGGGAAAACTCATCACTGGGATGGTCATTCTGAGGTTCTGAAGAGGTTTTAGGTAGTGAAAGAACGAGGAGTCAGATGATCAGAGGTGCCAAGCGCAGGGAAGGCAGTCCCACTGGGAACTCGTTTCCTCATTTCCACGCTCCTCAGGAGGGCAGGGCAAGCACTGGAGGGGAGGTGGGAGGGTTGCACGTGCCCTTCACCCAGGGCAGAGCCAAACTGTGCCAACATCACCACAGGGCCCCTCCGTGCTCTGGGCTGGGGGACAAGGTGGTCACTGGGGGATCCATGGGCTGGGAGGGCTTTTCCAGCCTCAGGGATTCTGGGATTCCACATAAACCTCTCCACAAGCCACAAAACCTTGGGTAATTTTAACAGCCAGACAAGCTCTGCCGAGGTGAACTCCCTTCTCCCTTTCCTTTGCCCAGTTCCCAGCGTGCCTCTAAGCACATTTTCCCTATTTTTTTCCCCCCACCACAGCTCTCCCAAAGCGATAAATTAGAGCCCACAGCCTTTCCCCTGGGGGACAACTCCTTCCAGGCAAAAAATGGGACCGGGAAGGGTTGGTGTTGACCTTTCCAGTCGCTCTGATCTCGGTGGGCACAGCACAAATTCCACATTCCTTTAACCAACAAGCACAACGCCGTGTGAAAACCAGCCCACCTCCCACGAGGCTTTATTAGTGTTCCCCAAAAAGCCTCCAGGAGCCTGAAGCTGAAGTGACCTCTCCTGCAAATAAAGCAGGAGCCTGGAAATCCCTGCAAACAAAGGAACAGCACAGCAGGGAGCAATTGGGCTTAGGGAAAGTAATTTTAGGGAAAAAAAAAATACCACGGGAAGGTGTTAACCCGTGGTTAAAACAAGATGATCTTTAAGGTCCATCCCAACTCAAACCACTCTGGGATTCCCTGAGTTAAAATGCCCACTCAGCCCATCCCCTCTTTAAATTTAAGACCTTTTTTCCCAGGAGAATAAGATGAATTTATGGATTAATCCAAGCAGGAGCAGCCAGGGATGGAGTAGGTTGTGTAAAAGGTACATACAAACAGAAGTAAATCTAGCCTAGAGCAGAAATTAAAGCTAATTAACAAGATGTGTTTTGGAACCCAATGGACTCTGAGGGGTAGATCAACAGTGGATAACCAGGAGGCACAGCCTCTTGGAAGTTGGGCTTTCATGGGAGACTCCAGAAATGCTGTCTTGTTTTCCCTGGTAAGAGAAAGTTCCTCCCAAGAATAAGCCAGTTCTCATTAAAATATAATATTCACATCCTCTCTCACTGTGTTTCCTTCATTTCATGCCACTGGAAGGTTATGGCTTTCCAGAGAAAGACTGGGATATAAAAACCTGCAGTCACACCCCAGTAAATGGGAGTGCAGACAAACCTGAACACAGACTGAGGGGGTGGAACAGGGGCAGGGCTATTATTTCTATTCAAATATACAAACAGGAGCAGAGCACCCTTTTCCCAGGAAAAAAAGAAATCCAGGTTTTCAGAAATAATTCCTGCCTAAAAAGTCATGCAGCCACACTTAAGATGCCAAACAAAAATTAAACAACTGCTCAAAAGAGAACAGGTGTATCTGTAATCCTGCTGCCCTCTTCCCACTTCCCAGCCTTCTGTGAATTCCAAAGGAATTCCTAGATGAAAATGAAGTATGTGGTGTTCTTAACTGAGCAAAGACTGGGGTAGAGTGGGGTTAAAGTGCCAAGTTCCTGCTGGTGACAGGGCTTGGAGCAACCTGGGCCAGTAGGAGGGTGTGGAACGAGATGGGCTTTGAGGTCCCTTCCAACCCACACCCTTCCAGGATTCCATGATTACCCCAAGCATTTTTTTTTTTCACGACCCATTTAGAAGCAAAACCTAAAATTCTTGGGGAGAAAAAGAGGGAAAACTGGCCCGGATTTGTGGCCACCACAGCAGGAGCTGAATCCGCAGGAATCACTTCACCCTCCCGGTGATGATCCCGGCTGGGGTCACACCCAACAGCTCTGATCCCAGTCTCCCCTTGCAAAGCCTGCCACAGCAAGTGCATGCTAAGAGGAGTCTGTGCTGATCACAGCCTCCCACATCAGAGAACGTTAATTAGGACTGATCAGCTTTTCACCCAGTGTGTCCTTTTTCCGTGCTGGTGGAAACTCCGGCGAATTCCGGCACCGGCACCCACATCACAGCGCCCCGGGCAAGACAAGCAGATTAAAACAAGGCCAGGAAGCTCCAGCTCTGCTCTGAATAACAAACAGAGGGTTTCATTTCCCCCTCCCCCAGCTGTTTGCAGTGCAAGGCATTTGTTCCCATTTGGGATGGAAGTGACGGTGTCACCTCAAATCATCCCCCACGCTCGGCCTCAGATTCCAAATCTCCCCTCAGCTTTCGCTTCCCAGGTGCCACAACAGCCACGTGCAGGTTCATCTTCGTGTCACACAGCTGTTTGTCACGGGATAAAAAGCCCATTTTGGGGGGGAACAGCATTGCCAGGCTGAGATTGCTGTCTCTGAGAAAGAAGCACCTTCGGTGCTGGTGAGGAACAGGATTCACATGGAATAACATCGACACCACTGCACTGCTCTGGGGTTTGCTCCAGAGGAGGATCCAATTTAGAGAGGAGCAAGGAAAAGGCACCACTGTTTTCGGGGAGGAAACCCCAAATCCAGGGATTTTGCAGCTGTCTGGGCCCTCGTGCTGCACAAGGGGTGCAGAACAAGCTTTGATTGAGAACCTGAGTGCAGAGACAGTGAATCAGGACAGAAATCCAGGAATTCCCATCCACAGCCTTCAACCAAAGGATGGCAGGTGGGAGCAGGGGCTCTCACCACCTCAGGGGTCAATCCCCTGGAGCCACTGCTTGGAGAACTCCTGTGTGTGCTGACCACATGGAAGTGGAGTTCCTGGGAAGCTCTGAGAGCATCCCCTGTATAACCCCCTTCTAGTGCTCCATTTTTGGGGGATCCCACCCTCATCATAGCTCCAGATCCATCCTCAGTGGTCACCACCAAGCCAGACACTGTTCCCTGAGGGATTGGACTCCTCGTGGGTCCCTCCCAGCTCAGGATGTTCCATGATTCTCCAGCTGCACAGCCAAGCACAGAACCTGCCAACCCCCCTGAGGTGACAATCCTTCCCCTTTTAAGTGTCCCATCCGCCTTTCCTGTTCCAAAGCCCTGGAATGCAGACAGGGAGCAGCTCACCAGGAGTCTCACTCCTGATTTAAACTGGTCTTTAAACCCCCCAGTGTGCAATCCCTCTGCTAACCCTAAAGAGTGGTTTAGGCCAAGCTTTAACTCCTCCTTTTCTTTCCTCCTGCAGTGAATGACAGATGACACAGCACCTGACAGAGTTGGCATTAAGGAAGGGATAGAAGATACATTTTTAGGGATAGCAGAGGCTGCAGATACACAAACCATCCCAGAGATGCTGGAGAATCTTTCCTCAGGTCTTGGGATGGAATTCCCGTTCAGCTGCACTGTCACAGAATCACAGGATGGTTTGGCTCAGAAGGGACCTCTAAAGCCCATCTAGTCCAACCCTCTGCCAAGGACAGGGGCAAATCCCACTAAATCACCTTGGTCTCCCCCTGTTGCTCCTAAAAAACCCTTAATTTTGTCCCTAATTTTGAGGATTTCCTCCATCTTCTTTCTTATTGGGATCTAATCCATCGCCCAGCCTGCCTCACCAAGACCTACATCAATACCATCCAGGAGATGAGGTTGCCAAGATGTCCCAGCTGGTGCATTGGACACCCAGAGGCTCCTGGGATGAGGTTTTCCCACCAATCCCTCCTATCCCAATCCTCTGCCACGACTCTGGAAGCGACAGCACAACTGCAACTTGCTCATTTTACAACACAGATGGAGCAGAACCACTGCCAGGCTGGGTCACCTGAGTGAAGATCTGGATCTCTGGGCCCTCCACAAAGCCCTCCTGGAGCTGGGAATTTGGGAATACTCAGCAAAAATTGCCACCTGGATCCTGAACGTGGTGTCTTTAAGCTGAAGCACATGACAGCCACCCTGATGTCAACACAGGAGCCAGACTATTTGTGTCCTGAATTTCCCAGACCCAGACAGAAATCCTGGAGACACACAAAGGGCCTGGACATCTGACAGCTCCTATTTTTAAAAGGACAAGTTGCTACATTTAAAAACTGACCTACTTCAGTGGCTCTATTGAATTTTTTCCCTTCAGGACACCAGCTCTTCTTCTGCCTTTTCTTTTTTTTTTTGCCTCCAAAAAAAGCATTTGAAATAAATATAAATATAAAACCCAGATGTGCCCCTCTAAACATGGAGTTTTCTGCCAGGTTAAGTAAAACCTCTATATTTTTGTCATGAAATACAGACTAGAAATGGCTTCCACTGTCATGTTGTTTCCCACACAGGTATTTACATATTAAATAAGCACATCAATTAAATAATTCACATCTTAAATAAGCACAAACCTTCGAGACAAGACTTAAACCAACTTGGCATATATAAATAAATATACAGAATATATATAAATAAATGTAATTGCCTTACACTGAAAATTGACTTCAAATAAACTCCTTTTAAATGGCCTGTTTTGCAATAAAATACAGAAAATGGAACAACTGGTGCGAATATTTCTCCCCCAAACTTTGTGTTCTGCCAAAGTGAACTCCCTTGGCTTCTAGGCCAAGAATAATCCTCATTATTCCAGGGATAAATGACATTCTGGGACCCTCTGGAACAACGACTCCACGTGCCCTGGTAAATTATTCCAGGAGGTTTTGGTCTGATCAATCAGTTGTTTTGTGGGGGAAAAAAAAAATGGTTCAACACAGTTTTCCAGCTGTGACACAAAAAAACCAAAGGATGGTTTGGGTTGGAAGGGACCTTAAAGATCCTTAAAGATCCTCCACTTCCAACCCTTCCCATGGGCAGGGGCACCTCCCACTAACCCAGGTTGTTCCAACCTGGCCTTGGACACTTCCAGGCTCTCACAAAGGAAAACGGGAATTCATTAACCCTGGCAAGGACATCAATGGCATCGATGCTTGGAGAAGACAAGAGGTAAAAGCAAAAGCCCACGGGAGGAGAGGAAGGAAGGACAACCAGGGAAGGGCTGGGCAGATTTATTTCCTCATCAGCCAAAAGGTAGAGGAGTTCCTTTTGTATCTGCTGGCTCCACACTCCCCATCCTGCTTCCCAGATTACCCAAACATCCCTCACACCACCCATTACAGCTTAGTTGCCAGAGTAAAAAAAAAAAAAACAAAAACCTCGGGAAACAGGAGAGACAATGAGAGAGAAGGGAGGAGCAAATGGATCGGTAATGGTCTCCCAGAGCTGTTAATTAAAGTGCCGACGTTCCTGCAGGTAGGAAGCAGATCTATTGCAGCTTTCAGAGTGTTTCGAGTGCAGGGGGTGTTGTTTGGGAGCTGCTGTGTAATTATTCTTTAGGTCCAGGCACTTGAAGCCTCAGTAGAGGAAACAGTAATTAAAAGTAAGGAAGAAAAGTGCCTGGAATGTGTAATTAGATCAATGGGAGATGGGCAGAGTTGGGGGGGGAGGGGGCTTGGAGAAACTTGGGCTGGTGGAAGGTGTCCCTGCCCATGGCAGGGGGTGGGAGGAGATGGGATTTCAGGGCCTTTCCAACCCAAACCATTCCGGGATTCATCCCCTCTCCAGCAGCCTCTAATTCCTGAGGAAAACCACAACCAGAACAGAAAGTGCCATAAAAAACACAAGAGGTGATCTCTGAGTGGACCACAGCAACCCCCAAAGCTTCCAAGCAGCAACTCCCTGTGTCCAAATCTGTCCCTTTTAGCCTTCACTTGATCCTTTCGCCACCTCAGCAAGGGCCAGGACACCCCAAAACTGGGCAGGAGCAGCTCAGAGACCTCTCCAGCTCCAACAAAACCAGTTTCCCTCCACCAGGAGCTGCCACATGTGAGTTGACCCACCACAATAAACTCCCCCTGAGCTTGGCAGGGACTTGTTAAGCCCCCAAACCCCTCCTGATCCTGGCAGGGACTCGTTGAGCCCCAGTGATGTTGTCACAAGGCTCAGTTTCCCAGGCTGTCCCAAGCCTTGCTTACTCACAGCCCGAATCCACAGCTGAGCTCGGGTCAATCTTTTCTCAGCCTCACCCACAGAACAAAAATAACACCATCTATTCCCTCTGAGAAATAACTCCCTTGTTCCAAAAAAAGCCCCATTATGAGCACTCCACACGGAGCCCCGAGCAGGAGCGGGGTTTTCCTGGCCATCACTGGGGATGACTGGCACCACAATCCTCCTCTGTGTGCCCATATGCTGCTCTTCCACAAGCACTCCCTCTCCTCCAGCAGCTGGGTTTCTCATTCAGGGTTTCTCCCTGTTCCCTTGGTTTTCCTGAGCTGGGATTTCCCAGGGAAGTGTCCAAGGCCAGGTTGGATTGTGTTTGGAGCACCCTGGGCTGGTGGAAGGTGTCCCTGCCCAGGGAAGGGGGTGCAACAAGATGAGTTTGAAGGTCCCTTCCAACCCAAACCACCCTGTGGGTTCCACTCCATGCCCACGTTTTTCCATCATGCAGAGAAATTCCTACCCCTGGGGGGTTATTTTCCTGAATATTCTCACTGCAGTTGATTAAAGCTCAAATTTTAAGGGTGCACACATTTATACTGTGTCCACTAACTACTTGCACACTGGAATTACTGAAGATTGGACAACCAAGCGCTTCCAAAAAACCCCTTCAGTGCTCACGTGTGTCCCTTTTTGGGGACAAAGGGGGAACGTGGGGCCCTTCTGGGCCCAACTGCAGAAATCCACGTTTGGCAGCACCTGATTGAGAGTCCTCACCCCTCAACACCTCCTGCCTCCTCCTCACATCCTCCAGCTCCTCCCTCCTCAAAGGTCCTTTATGACCCTTGTTTCAGATGGTCAAATTAGTCACAAGGATGGGACAAAAAGTATGTTTGCCTCAGTTTTTTTTTTTTAAGCAAGGATAGCCCAAGGAAGGTTCTGGGAGCCTTCCCTAAGGAGATGATGCCAGGGACAGTGTGAGCATTGACAGTGTCCCTCCCTCAGGTCAGAGAAGAATTTATTATTGCTGAGTTTATTATTCTTATATTACTTTTTTAATATGTTATATGGTATGAATAAACAGTTTCTATTATGCATAATCTTGCTATTACTATATATAATACATTACATTTATAGATGTGTACCTAAATCATATCTACATATTTTATATAGATTATATATAATTTTTATTTATTATTATTATATATTTATATATTTTAGCATAATGTGGTATAGTGGTTATATTATGTAAGTCTAATATGTAAACATGTATGTTTATATAATTTATTATACTATAAAATATTATTATTTATAAATATATATTACAAATTGTATATAATAATCTATATTATAATAATTCTATTATGTTTGATATATGTAGTTTATTCTGTATGTTGTTTTATATATAATATATAATTATATACGTCAATGTAATATATTCTATATACCCTATATAAAATATAGTATATAATATATACCAATAATATGTAAATATTTATATATCTATGATCTATATATTTATATGATATCTATACATGTGATCTATTATATATAGTAATATAATTATTATGCATAATGAAATAATGTATATATTTACAATTTATCATATACACACAAGAGAATAACTATAAATATATTTATTTACACGCTACACCTCGGTCACCTCAACTCCAAGAGCAGAGAACTGCCCTGATTTCACTCAGTCCCTCAACCCCAAAAAGCTGAACCTTCTGCTCTCCCTGTGTGTGCCCCTTTTCCAGGAGAACATTCCCACTCCAGGCCTGCCAACCCAACCTTCCCCCGTGACTCATTCCCAGGCGGGAGCGAGGCAGGATCTCCCTCACAGCAGGTCCCATCCCCAAAGATCAGTCCCTGTGCCCCAGAGGATCATCCCAACCCTCCTGGAGCTCTGGCAGCCTTGGGGCCGTGCCCACTGCCCTGGGGAGCCTGTTCAGTGCCAACCACCCTCTGGGGGAAGAGCCTTGTCCTGAGATCCCACCTGAGCCTGCCCTGGCACAGCTCCTGCCATTCCCTGGGGTCTGTCCCTGCTCCCCCCAGAGCAGAGCTCAGTCCTGCCCCTCCTCTGCCCCTCACAGCAGGACAACAGCATTGATCCCCTGGGCTCTCTGCTCTGAAGGAACTCCAGTAGATGTGTCAATAGGTGTGTCGATGCCCCCTTTGTCCTGCTTTTATTTTTAGTGTTCCCTCCATTGATTTGATACCGATTAGATGAGTTTGTTCTCTGAGACTTGGCTTTGATAAAGAAAAGGGTTTGACCTTCAGCCTTAAAACAAACCTCGGGACATGATGATACTGAGCAGTGTTTGTCTCCTCAGGCATCTATATCTCCCTCTCCAGGGATGTGCTGGAGGAGAAAAGGATAAAATTCAACACCAGGACCCTGCTGGAACCAGTCCAGAGGAAATCATGGAGACGTTCCAAGGGCTGGATCCCTCTGCTCTGGAGCCAGGCTGGGACAGCTGGGGGGTCACCTGGAGAAGAGAAGGATCCAGGGAGACCTGAGAGCCCCTTCCAGAGCCTAAAGGGGCTCCAGGAGAGCTGGAGAGGGACTGGGGACAAGGGATGGAGGGACAGGACACAGGGAATGGATTTAAGGTGGAAAAGGGGAGATTTAGGTGGGATATTGGGAAGGAATTGCTGGCTGGGAGGGTGGGCAGGCCCTGGAATAGAATTCCCAGAGAAGCTGTGGCTGCCCCTGGATCCCTGGAAGTGTCCAAGGCCAGGTTGGAGCACCCTGGGCTGGTGGAAGGTGTCCCTGCCCATGGCAGGGGGTGGCACTGGATGGGCTCTAAAGTCCCTTCCACCCCAAACCAGTCTGGGATTATTCTGAAAGCCACTGATGTGTCTTTCCAGAGCCCCTGGCTGAGATGTTTGGGCATCACCTCCCAAGGTCTCTCCATAACCTCATCCATGGCCAGTTTTGTCCCTTTTTACATTCCTATTTGCCCACATTTATTAATTCTGGCCTCTTACCAAAATTACTCCCTTTCTTCCCACATCCAGCTATTTATAGACATCAGACACATCTTCCACACCTCCTAATCACAGGCTCTGATTCAAAAATCTCCCATGTCCCACTTTGCAAATCCCAGCCTAAAAGCCCCCAGCCACAATCAAAGCCTTCCTGTGTCTGCTGATGAATCTTATTTGAAAGAAAAAACACAGAAAACATCAAAAACTCCATAAATGCATCCACATTTTCCTTCATCTTCCATCGTTTTCCCCCTCCTTGTACAGACTGTTGCCTCTCCATATTCCACCAGACTATTTTGTGTTTAATCCAACCTGCGTCTCTTTATTCGTGTTTAAAAGCCACAGCTCCGGTGGCACATAAATAACTATCAGTGTGACACCAAATAAAGCAGTTTAAGGAATGCAGCTGACAGGTTTTTATCCCCTGACATCCTCACTATTCATTTCTTCCCCTCTGCCATTTGACTCGGTGGCATCACAAGCTCCACAACTGTAATTACTCTTTGGTTTCCATTAAAGATCCAACCCGATGCTCCACCAGGACAGGAGGGGGAGGGAAAGCAGGGAACGGTCTCAGAGCCTGAGTGTTCCTCGTGGGTGGCTCTCGCAGTGACAAACAGAAAAAAAAAAAGGAACAGCAAAGTCGTGAGTCAGAACACAGGAATTCAATTCCCCAGCCCTGCGAGCAGCAGGTACACGACAGACAGAAGGGAAAAAGGGAAGGCAAACAGGATGGAATCGTGCCCTGAGGATGGATCACACACAGGCAACTTGGCAGCTTCCAGGGCTAAAACCTTTGGGGCACTTGATGAAGTGACTGGATTTGTGGGTCCGGCTGCTCCCCAGGGAGGACACCCAGCTTTGGGAAACCTGCTCTGGCCCAGCTTAAAAGTTCCTAAACACACTCAGGGTTTAAATATTGGGAAGGAATTGCTGGCTGGGAGGGTGGGCAGGCCCTGGCACAGGTTGCCCAGAGAAGCTGTGGCTGCCCCTGGATCCCTGGAAGTGTCCAAGGCCAGGTTGGAGCCACCTGGAACAGTAGAAGGTGTCCCTGCCCATGGCAGGGGGTGGGATAAGATGGTCTTCAGGGGATCCCTTCCAACCCAAACCATCCTGGCATTCATCCCTCTCCAGCAGCCCCTAAACCCAGGTGAACACAACCAGGTTGGAACTGGATGGGTTTTAAGGTCCCTTCCAAGTGAAACCATTCCATGATTCTCTAATGAGCAAGCACCTCACTCCCCACACTGGTAAATTACTATCCCACTATTTACTCTCTCAGTAATTCACTATAAATCCCAGACTGCCCAGAAATCCCCTGACCAGGCAGAACTGATGCCAACAGCACGTCCCAAGTTCCCTGGAACGATGCCAGGGGAGGAAGGAGGTGCAGCAGGAGAGCCCTGTGCAGACACAACATCCATTTATCACCTCTGGGTGAAGCAAAGCTGAACCCTCAGCTGGAAGAAGATCCATCCCATGGGAGCTCTGCCCCTGTGGAGCAGGAAAGGGTCTGCTCGTGGAAAACAGACCTGAGCTTGGAGAGATGAATGAAAACAGAGTCCCTCAACCCCTACAGCACCAAGGTCAGCCCGAAGGAATGAAGGTAGACAAGGCTTTAGAAGGGTTAATCGAAACACTTTTACTGTAAACCCATAAGAGCCCCCCCTTACCCCCTGTACTTCGTTTACTGTAAGTTGTATTTCCTACAGGAGGGCTGTGTTCTGTACTGAGGGCATCAGACCTGAAAGGAACCACAACAAACACTGGACAAAGAACCCAACGCCCATAAATCTCATCCAGAGCAGCCAAGGTAGACATTTGAATGGGCAAAGCAAGCCTAAAGCCAAGGGTTTCTTTAAGGCTGAATGATCAGAACACAGAACAATAGAAAGCACGAAAGGTCCCCGAGGTGACGCGAGGATGAGGACTGAGAAAGCAGCCCCCGGGAGGAAGGCAAACAGGAACTCCCACTAAAATATTCCTCAAAATGGAGACCACGCCTCAAACTCCACCCTGACTCCACCTGCTATGAATATTGTAATCTAATGATGCAATAATATGAATATGCATGTGATTATGTTGTAATCATTGTCAGAAACTGTATAAATTGCTTGTTCTATTCCAGCACTGAGGAGCCTGTTTTCCCAGCAAAGGCTGGCAGGCTGCCCGGCCGTCAATCAATAAATACCTGCTGCTTTAGGCATAAAACTCTGTCTAAACAGTTTTATCTGCCTTTTTTTGGGCATCAGGATCAAAACTGATCCTAAAGCTGAGGAGGATGAAGGAAACACCCCCAGGCTGCAGAGCCTCAGGAAAATTTTGGTACATTATGTCTGGAATTCTCTTATGTACTTGTCTCTTGGTTTCAGTGAAGTTATTCCTGATTTACTTCAAGAGTGGAAAGTGCTCTTTGTACTTTCAGGATTTGACTTAAAACTGCTGCTTTTTCAACCTGCCTGAATCTCATTTACCACCTTTAAGAGGACAACAGGACAGGGGAGGCTCAGGTGGGACAGCAGC
>NW_020956693.1:91140-100992 GCF_003031625.1 Empidonax traillii | reverse complement strand
TATTTCGAGATTGAAGAATATTCTGGGAAGGGCATTGAGGAGAAAGCAGCAAACCACAGATTTTGAGGTTGGAAAAGCCCCCCGAGATTGAGTCCAACCGTCCCCCAGCACTGCCAAGGCCACCACAGCCCCATGTCCCCGAGTGCCACGTCCACAGGGATTTTAAATCCCTCCAGGGATGGGGATCCACCCCTGCCCTGGGCTGGACAAGCATTTTCCATGCTGAAATTTTCCCTGATATCCAATTTTAGCATAACTGCAGACAGGCATTTCTGGAGGAGGCACATTTCCCACCCAGGGAGGAGATCCATCAGGCTGCTCCAGGAGAGGAGGGAACGGCAAAGGGGGAGAGCAGGGAAGCAGATAAATCCAAGGAAACACGGAGTCTGGCTGCCAGGTCACTGCTCAAACAACAAAACCAGCAAGAAGCTCACAAATCCCTTTGGAATTGGAAACTGGAAGCAGGAAATCCCAGACAGGAGTTTCAATAAGGCTTGGAATCTGTGTTGGAAGTGCAGCAATTCAAATGGTGATCCCCCTGTTCCAAGGTTGCTCTTCCTCTAGGATACACAAGCATTTGGATCCTGGGAATGTATGCAGAGCCTTCCCCAAGCCCAGATTTTACCACAAGAAATCAGGAAAAACAGAAATATCCCAAATAAAGCTCCGGGTGAGAGCAGCACATCCCTGGTGTGCTCCCCACGGCCCCACATTCCCTGAGCCAGGAATTCTGTCACATCATTTTCCCAGCCATTTGACAGCCCTGGAGAAGAATCTCCCCCCAATCAAACCCATCCCTGGAGTGCTGAGGGACGAGCAGAGCTGGATTTTGCAGCTCTGAGGCAGCTGAAAATATCACCACCTGCACCACCGCCCTCCTGGGAACGGGCTCTGAGAGCACAACCCAACCAATCCCGGGAAAAACCAGCTGGATTCAGGGCACCCCCGAGGGAGGGGGAGCTGGGGGAGTCGTCAGGAAACATCCCTTTTGCTCCCTGTTTTGCCCAGGTGGAGTTCAGGACATCAGGGGGGTGGAATTCAGCTCCCTGTGACGTGCAGGGAGGTGAGGATATTCCTGGGAATGCCACGAGCCCGAGGGTCAAGGTCTTGCTCATCTCCCAAAATCCATGAGAGCAAAACACATGGACAAGGGGAAAACCCCCCAAAATTTCAGTGGTTCTTCACTATATTCACAAAAAGATGTAAAAAAAAAAGAGGAAACTTTAAGGGGATAAAATCTGATCTAGAACATGGAATCCCTGGCAGGGGGTTGGAACTGGATGGTCTTCACGATCCCTTCCAACCCAAACCATTCCATGATCCTGTGAAAAAGATGCACTTTCTCCACTGAAAAAAAAAAAAAATAGGCAAATGTTTGAGTTTCCAGCATAAAGCAATGAAATAAAGTATATTATTTGCTGGTTGGAGCATGCCCAGAGCTGTGGCTTGGGAATATGGGGAATCTGCAGCTACATCCACAGGGATCAGCCCAGAAAGATTTTTGTAGGACACTGGCAAAAAAATAATAATAAAAAAAATAAATGTAATAAAAATCTTATTTTTCCATCAGAAGGAAAATAAGGGGACGTTTTTAGTTATTTCTGAAGTCTTTTGGGTGTTTTGTGAAGGTAGAAAAAAGGTCCCTTTACAGTCCAGGAATGTAATCCATGGGGGAAACAAACTCATGAAATCCCAGTGCCCTTCACTGTGTCACCTGAGCCTGGTGACAGCAGCTGTTTGTCCCTGAGTGCCAGAGAGCTCTTAATCAGCACTGACAGCAAGAAGCAGTTGGGTTTGGGTTCTTTTTTTTTTTTTTTTTTTTTTTTGTGAGGCCTCTTGAGGAAAACATTTACAAACACCCTTCCCGACTCTGAGCTGATGATTCACGGCACCCTCAGGCCACAATTAATCCCATCCTATAAAAAAAAAAAAAAAAAAAAGCTTAATAAAGCAGATCCAAAGGCACCCTCAGACACGAGGAGCAGATCCCTCAGCCACAGAACCACGGGGTGATTTGGGAGCTGAAAGATCAACCTTCTGTTATCCCAGGTTGCTCCAAGCCATGTCCAACCCCAGTTGCCCAGGTGACTCTTTCACAATCACATCCTGGGCCACAGTGAGAAATTCAGTGGCTTTAGGGCATTAATTGCTCCAGGAGAGCATCAATTTACCAGTGGAAACCCCGGGTTTCAGGCTCTCTGCAGATAACACCCTGCTTTTCCAATCAATCACATTTTGGGGGAGTGGCTCGGGAAGGTCAAGCAGCACCCTCCCTGTGCTTAATTAATGTTTGTTGTCATGAAGCCACAACTGGCTGTTGGGTTATTAAAGTTAGTTATTAACTATTAACCTTGGCATTCAGCTCCTTTAACAACGAACCAGCAGCATCTCTCATTTAATAATTGTATGAAAATAGAAACTGTGTCAACCAAAGATTAACTTTAAAAGCCTCCACGGGCTAAAAATAATGAACTAATCTACATTTACCAAAAGAACAGATTGGAGATGATTATTAATCCCTTTGCAGGGTGCAGGGGGATGGTTTGATCCTCAAGTTCTAACTTTAAACTTGATGACTTTGCACTTAACCCCCAGGTTTGACAGGAGTGCCCACAACGTTCCCAGCCATGTCCAGAAGCCCTGCATGGTCATAACCCCTAAAAAAAGGGACAAAATCAGCTGGGCAGGGAGAGAAAAGTGGCCCAGGAAACGGCAGTGAATTTACAGGTAGAGCTTTGAAAGCCTCAGAGCCAACAGCAGCCACTGGGAAACACTCAGCTGGTCAAAGAGCCCAGGAAAAGGCACAGAAAGAGCCACAACTCTATTTAGAGAGTGTAAAATGTGAACCAAACGATGCTTTGGGTTGGAAGGGACCTTAAACACCTCATTCCAACTCCCTGCCATGGACAGGGACACCTTCCACTAGGCCATTCCTGCCATCACTGCAAGGTAAATTGGGTTTGTGTGAGGAATTACTGATGGTATTTTAATCTTTAAATAAAATCAGGAACATGGAATCCCTAACTTCAGCACAAAGACAACAAAAAATCTCTCTCTCTATATATATATATAAAGTAATAATGATGTCCTTAAAGTTCAGAGAATGACTCCAAGGGGGTGTGATTTAGCACCATTAAAATCCAGGCTAATGAAGCAAAATTAAATCAACTTCAAAGCAAACAAAATTCCTCTTATTCCTGTCAATAACTGGGGATGCACAAAGTGGTACCACAGAGCCCCAGAATGGTTTCAGTGGGAAGGGACCTTCAAGCCCATCTCATTCCCATCCCTGGAATTCCCAGTCCCTCTGGATGTGCAGCTGATCCCGTGGCACAGCACCAGGAACTAATCATTGGAATGAAAAACTTGGATGCTTTTCCATCTCCTCAAGTATTTTGGAGCAAAAAAAAAAAAAAAAAAAAAAAATCTCCTCATTCTTGGATGCCCTTCTTGGCTCCACGGCCAACTGACCAGAGCCTGGCATGGAAAACTCCCAAAAAAACTCCCTCTGGCACACGCAGGGCTGGAGCAGCAGCCAAAGGCTGCTTTGGTTGCAAAGCAGCAGAAATGAGACAACTTGGGGTTAAAAAGAATTCCTCTGCTTTGTTTTCCTTCCTGGGATTGCTTTAAAAAGAAAAATCTCATTTTGACATGAAATATTCATGTGCTTCCCTTTGAAAAAGACATCAAGATTTGCTTTTAATTGCTGAGTTATTAACATTTTTGGAAAATAATCTGAATTTGGGAGTGATTAATTTCGTTTCTAATGCTGAAAGCACCTCACAGAAAATAGTTCATTTTTAAGAACTCCTCTCAGCTAGCACCAAATTCACTGGGTTTGGATCAGGGAAGGGCAGAGCAGAGTTTGGCTGGGCCTTGGAAAGTTACAGGAAAAACACTGAGGGAGGAGAAGGGGGGAAAAAAGGAAACAAACAACCCCCAAACAAGCAAAACCTTAAATAAAAATAAACAAAAAAAACCCAAACAAAACCCCTGAACCAAAGCCAAACACAAAAATGAGTATTAGATTAGAGATTCAACAAAAGTCTAATATCAGATTTAGAAGTACAACCTCATCTCAGAGCGGCAAAGTCAAAATGTTTCCATGAGGGAATGTCAGGCTGGAATAATCCATAAGGAGGTTTCCTATTTCAGGGTTATTTTGGTGGTTTTTTTTTTTTTTTTAAGAGCAGCCAAGTTCAGGAGGAATTGTTAAATAATTCAAAGCTCATCGATTGAAAGATTCCACCTCACCCTCTTCCTGTAACTTAAATCCAACACAGATAAACGGGGAGTTGCAGGAATCGTATCCCATTCCACAAAAATGTCACCCAAAAGGGGAAGGAGGACGTTGAGTCCTTCTTGGGACAAGAACCAGGGGAGCTTCTTCAGCTGGTGGGTCCTTCAGAGAAGGGGAGAATATCAGAACAGCACCTTAACTGGGGTGGTGTGAGGGTGAGGAGCAGAAACGAGAAGTCTTGTGGGAAATAAGGAATTTAACTGGGAAGTATCTACAAAATAACAAAACAGAGGTTCCCAGTTAAAGCTGAAAGAATGATGGGATCACTGATTAATCCCCAAACTGGAGCCAGGCTGGGAGAGTTGGGGGGGTTCACCTGGAGAAGAGAAGGATCCAGGGAGACCTGAGAGCCCCTGGCAGGGCCTAAAGGGGCTCCAGGAGAGCTGGAGAGGGACTGGGGACAAGGCATGGAGGGACAGGACACAGGGAATGGCTTTGAGCTGGAAAAGGGGAGATTTAGGTGGGATATTGGGAAGGAATTGCTGGCTGGGAGGGTGGGCAGGCCCTGGCACAGGTTGCCCAGAGAAGCTGTGGCTGCCCCTGGATCCCTGGAAGTGTCCAAGGCCGGGTTGGAGCACCCTGGGCTGGTGGAAGGTGTCCCTGCCCATGGGATGATCCTTAAGATCCCTCCCAACCCAAACCGTTCCATAATTCCATGACAAACCCTTCCTCCCACAAAGCCCCTACTCAAAACCTGCTGTTCTTTGCTCTCTTTGGCTGGATTTGCTTCTCCTGGACTTATGTCCTGCCATTCTGGACTTTTCCACCTGGATTCCACCAGTGAAAACCCAAGGCCTTTGAAATTCATCTAATAACAAGATTTCTTATTGAACACATGTCCAGCACTGAATCATTTCTGGTGGAAAATCCCTCTAGGATCGAGCCCAACCATCCCCAGCACTGCCAAGGCCACCCCTGCCCCCTGTCCCCAAGTGCCACATGCACAGGGCTGTGAAATCCCCCAGGGATGGGCACAGAACTCCACAAGTCTCAACCTTTCAATCTCTCCCTTCCATCCTGGTACAAATCCAGGTGAAATCAATCCCAAAATGCCCTGAAAGCTCCCCACGTTCTGCCAATCCAGCAACACAACCTCGTGCCCTCTTTTCTCGTCGTCCACCACGAAGGAAAATCATTGTGAGGAGCTGGAGAAGAGCAAATCCCCAGCCTGGGCACTCCCAATCCATCAGCACCGCTCAGGGATCAGCAAATCACCTGCAAACATCCAATATTTCCCGAGTGTGAGCCCAGTGACTCCTTGTCAGGCTGAGGAAACATCAAAGCTCCATCTCAAGTCACTTGGAACGGGATTTCCAGGACACACTGGATAAGCCTGGAAAGGCTGGAGATGTGTGGGTGTCCCCTATAGATGTATAAATAATATCCAGCTATCAGAACCCGTGGAAAACAAGCCTGCCAGCTGCATTTTCCAGATAACAGGATCTGACTGAAATGTGGGAGTCAAAGAGCCTTTACAAAAAAAAAAAAAAATGAAAATCAAGAGAAGTCGAGCACAAATAAAAACCACTCGACAGATGTGTCAGGAAATCCCACCATGGCAACACATCCCGGGATTTCATGGGGGAAAAATCACATTTTTTACCTATAACAGCCACTAATTGTGTGGGGTTTTAGCCCTGTTTATAATTCCTAAAAACAAGAGAAGGAAAACCAACCCAAGGTGACAACGAAACTGCGACCAAGGGCTCAGGGCAGAGCTGCAGTTTTGCAATACTGATGTTTTTCTGGCACTTTTTTTGCAATTAACCCCAAAAAAACCCCATTATCCCAGCAATTAAACCACTTGCCTGTAGCTCAACCCAACCATTTTTTCCACCCACCAAGCTCTGTGGGGATGTCTGAGAATTAAAATAATCAGCAGCACCATCAGCAGTGGTTGGGGTGTCCCTTTCACCTGAGCCCCAGGAGCAAAGTGGGTGCTCCTGGTTAGTTGATGGTTCTGAGCCTAAAATTCGGAAGAGAGGTCTAAAACATCTTGATCCCATGAGTTTAGTGGAATTTGGGTATTTGAATACCCTGGGTAGGAGGTCTCAGCTCCCCCAGGAGCTGCTGAGTTTGGAGTTCCAAAGGAATCAGAGTCAGGGAGGTCGGAAAAGCCCTTGGAGGTGGAGCCCAACCATCAGCTCATCATCACTTCACCACTAAACCTCACCCTCAAGTGCCACACCCACAGGATTTTGTGAACGTTCCAGGCATGGTGACTCCACCACTGCCCTGAGCAGCCCCTTCCAATGGTTTTGCAACCCTTTCTGTGAACAAATATTCCCTGATATCCAACCTAAACTCCCTCTGGTGCAGCTTGAGGCCGTTCCCTCTCAGGGCTGCTGCTCCCTTGCTTTTCCCATCAAGGGTTTCTTGGAAAACCAGACTCATTTCCTTTGGCCAATTGTGTCAGAAATAAAACCTTTCAAGTATAAATAGCTGGGCTGGTTGCTAATTTTGGAGGGTTGCATTTGTGGGCACGTCATGAAGAGATCAGCAAACAGCACGAAGTGCTGACTGAGCAGAACCATCACACACAACGAGGGCCATCAAATCATCCCCATGCCTTGCTGTCCCCTCACACACAGCCTGCTCCCCAGACAACATCCATACCCTCTCCCAGCTCAAAACACCCATTATTTTGCAGGAAAATTAAAAAGTCTTGATTTGCTGGCACTCTGAGAATTTTTCATGGACTGTGTTTCCTGCAGATGTTGCCCTGGTGGTGCATCCCAGGCCAGCAGCAGAGGGTGTTGGGATGACTCCCACCCCTTCCATTTGATGGGTAAAGGATGGCCCTCCCACCTTCACACCCACCCCCAGCCCTGCCCCACATCCTTTCTGGTGGTGACCAAACACCTGCAGCCAAATCCCAGCCCTGGGGAGCTTTCCCAAGGGAAGGGTTTGCCGTTGCCATCAGCAGCTTCTCCAGCTGCAAATCCCTGTCCAGGCACTGGGCAGCCACTGCTCTGTGCTTTGGGATCCTCCCCCAGCGGGGAATGTTTGACTTAAAACATCAGGAGAGGGGAATTCCAGGAAACAACAAATGCTCCTGGCAAGGAGGTGACTTCCACAGCACATTGGTTTGGAATCATGGAATGGTTTAGCTTGGAAAGGATTTTAAGGATCATCCCATCCCTGCCATGGGCAGGGACACCTTCCACCAGCCCAGGGTGCTCCAACCTGGCCTTGGACACTTCCAGGGATCCAGGGGCAGCCACAGCTTCTCTGGGAATTCTATTCCAGGGCCTGCCCACCCTCCCAGCCAGCAATTCCTTCCCAATATCCCACCTTAATCTCCCCTTTTCCACCTTCAATCCATTCCCTGTGTCCTGTCCCTCCATCCCTTGTCCCCAGTCCCTCTCCAGCTCTCCTGGAGCCCCTTCAGGCCCTGCAAGGGGCTCTCAGGTCTCCCTGGATCCTTCTCTTCTCCAGGTGAACCCCCCCAGCTCTCCCAGCCTGGCTCCATGTCACAACTCTTTTTAAAACTATCCAATGTATCCCATTTTTCCAGAATATCCAGGTGCTGTAGCACACTCTGTCCCCACTCAGGGCCAAAGCTGACTCCAGGGTTATTTGCCAACCCAGACCAGGGCATTTAAAAGGGCAGATTCCCTTGGGAGTTCCAATTGATTATCACTCCACCAAATTAAAACCCCAACAATAAACCCCTGGATCGTGAACTCATTTTGCTGTTACAGTAAATCAAGCTGTGCTGCATTTACTGCTGCTCCAGCAAAGAAAACTGGGGATTTGGGAAGGAACAGCTCCAAAGGAACACAGACACTCACCCCAGAAAACACCTTGTGAGTGAAAGGAGAAAACAAAAGTCCCAGTTTGCACCTCCAAGGTTCTTTCATCATCCTCTCCTGACTTTGTTCCCCAGGACATTAAACGATCCAAATTTGTTGTTTTAAACACCTAAAGCTCCTTTTCATCTGCCAAGGAGGAACAAGTTTGGCTGCCAAGTGAAGTCAGAGCACCAGCAGGATTCCAGGTAGGCAAGAATCTGATGGATTTTGGCCAAATGACTCCAAGAGATGCCCCCCCAGCATTTCTAAATTGCCATCTGGTCCCACAACACACTGATCTTTCCAGGCCAGAGGAAAGTGCCTGGAATCCAGCCTGCACTTCACTTGGAATTAAATTTCCAGCGGCTAATGAAGCATTTCTGCAAACATCAGCACCCCTGGTCCTGCCTGTGGCAATGAAGAGAGGAAAGTGGCTCTTCAGAGGGTCCCCAGGGGCAAATTCCATTAAAAGGGGTGGTTTTCAGAGCCATCCCTTGGCTGGGTTAGAGTGGGATGGGGAATTTACCACTGCAGGTCAAGAGCTGGGTTGGGCACTTGGGGATGAGCCTCATTTTCTCAGCTGGTTGTGGGAGAAGTTCACTGTGAGAGGGAAGAAGATGGAGAAAATTCCAGCTGGGTGGGACAAATCGAGCCTAAATCCTCGATCAAGCAGAAGCCAGGAGGAATTAATCCAACACTCCAGTATTTAGGACAGCTTTGGAGCAAGCTGGGCTAGTGGAAGGTGTCCCTGCCCATGGCAGGGGGTGGAATGAGATGATCCTGAAGGTCCCTTCCAACCCAAACCATGCTGGGATTCAACTCTGGACGGACATCAATCGAGTTTTGCTGCACAGAGAACCTTCACATTCACAATAAACACACCCTAACACTCTGAATTTACCCACTAATGTGTTTTGTCCTTCCTTCAGCCCCTCAGCAATCCCCCAAAAAGCTCCAAGAGAGCTTCCCAAAGAGGGACAGAGCTGTCACACGGCCACCCCCAGCAGTGCCAGCAGCACAAAGCCACGGAGAGGACCTGGTTGTGTCAGCAAGGCCAGAGGGGCTGAACTGAGCACACAAAGTGCTGAGCAGGGGGAAGGAAACATTCTGGCTTCCTCCAAGATCAGCACATCTGAGATTCCTGGGTTTTTTTTTCCTGTCAGCAGTGCCAGTGAAGTGGAAGGAGAAAAGCCCTCTGGGGCTGCATCTCCCACCTTTGGAGGTGCTGGAGGGGGTTGGGGCAATCAGGGCAAAGCCACAACTTGTTTTTGGTCGTGCCCATTGCATGAGAGCTTCCAGGAGGCCAAGGGGAAGGTCCTGCAGCTGGGACAGGGCAATGCCAGGCACAGGCTGGGTGGAGAGCTGGAGAGGGACTGGGGACAAGGCATGGAGGGACAGGACACAGGGAATGGCTTCAAACTGTATTACATGGGATATTGGGAAGGAATTGCTGGCTGGGAGGGTGGGCAGGCCCTGGCACAGGTTGGGCAGAGAAGCTGTGGCTGTCCCTGGATCCCTGGAAGTGTCCAAGGCCAGGTTGGAGCACCCTGGGCTGGTGGAAGGTGTCCCTGCCCATGGCAGGGGTGGCACTGGATGGGCTTTAAAAGTCCCTTCCCACCCAAACCATTCTGACATTCCATGATAAATTCACCCCTCCTGCTCAAGGCTTTTCTCCAGCCCTTCCTTTGCCAGAGTCATTATGCAAATGAGCCTCCAATGCAATTAGCAGCTGCCAACCCACCGTGGGCACTGGGATGC
>NW_020956693.1:85205-90883 GCF_003031625.1 Empidonax traillii | reverse complement strand
AGGGGTGGCACTGGATGGGCTTTAAAAGTCCCTTCCCACCCAAACCATTCTGACATTCCATGATAAATTCACCCCTCCTGCTCAAGGCTTTTCTCCAGCCCTTCCTTTGCCAGAGTCATTATGCAAATGAGCCTCCAATGCAATTAGCAGCTGCCAACCCACCGTGGGCACTGGGATGCTGGGAGGGTGGTGGTGCCACCATCACTGCTGCTCAATTCAGTGTGAGGTTTCTCTCATCCTCCTCCCACCACCTGAGCGTGGAAACACTTCCTTAGGAAACTTCCTCCTCCTGCCTTTCTCACTCAGACGAGCCCAGGACAAGGGAGCCTTAAACCACCTCAGGAAGGTGGATCCAGGAGGGATCCTCTCCCCATCCATCCCCTCTGGTGAGAGCTGTGCTGCTGCCACTGGTGAGAAGATGCCACAGCCAGGCTGGGAGCTGGCAATGGGAGCTCAGGGATGAACTGGGATGTGCTTGGGATGAAGGAGCCAGCTCAGCAGCAGCAGCAGCAGATGAGGCCAGGCAGCCTCCCACATCCCACTGGGAAGTAAATCCTCCCTGGCAGCAGCACCTGGACACCCCCCACGGCAGGTCCTGGTGCTCCAGGAGCATCCCTGGAGCCACCTCACCCTGGGAAATCCCATCAGGACCTTCCTGATCACCCTCATCCTGCAGACTGGGAGGTTTTGGAGGCCCAGAGCTCCTTCTCCAGGACAAACGAGAGGAGCAAACACGGGCACAATGGAAGAAACCAAAAACTACGGAGAGAACTTGCTTTGGAGGAAGATTCCTCCCCATGGACACCTCAGATCCAGGCACAGCTCAGCTCAGAGCAGAAATTCCAGATGGCTCAGCTGACTAAAAACCTGGGTTTAAACTGGAGCTCATCCATCCCTGATCCATCCACCCCATGCCAAAGAGTTACAGTTCCTGATGGATTCAGCTCCGCTGCTCCTTAAATTCCAGGAGAGGGAACCTCAGGAGGGGTTTTCAGAACATTCCCACAGGGCTGGGAAAGCAGGGAACGTGCTGGAGGCCGTGGGAATGGTGGGAGAAGGGATGCAGGGAGCAGGAATTCCACACAACTGGGAGGGAATGGGGGGGATCCGATGCCTTTCAAGCCACCTCTCACTGCAGAGCTCGAGTTCTGCAGCTGCATTTGCAATTTAAATCACGGCACTCAGGGATGCAAATCCATATGGAAAACAGGGAAGAGATAAACAAGAGCTGGGCAGGTTCTCCTGGAGCATCTTGGAGCTTTGGCAGTGTATTTTTAAGTGTGTGGAAATGCAGGAGGAAGTGGAGTTCTCACTGAGGTGTGTGAGATGCAGGATGTGTTTGCACCTCCATTTTCTCCCAAATTCCCTCAATTTGATGCTCCATAAAAAGGGATGGGCCCACAAATCCATGCAAAACAAAGCTTAGGACAAATAAACAGGTTTACCTCGCAACTACCCCTCACAGAGATTTAGGATTTCAATGCCATGAGTCATTTCTACCCAGTTTCATTTCACCTTCTAGAGGTTTCAAGAACAACTTCCCAATGTTTTCAAGAATGAAAACACTTCCTAAAAATCGAGTTTGTAACTTTTCCCGTGTTTTTTTAACCCCATTCCTGCAGGACAAGGGGAATCCAGTGCAGATGAGCAAGCCCTGGACTTGCCACATGAGGTGTCTCCCTGGAGGGCCACAGGAAAATGGCACTAAAAGGCTGGGTTTTGGGGTTATTTTTGGGGGTTTATTTTCCTTCCACTTCCCTGCTGGTAAAAAGTTGCCATTCCAGAGTGAGCTCAAGGAAGATCATGAAGTGGCTGTCGCTTGTCATGGAATTATTGAGGTTGGAAAAGCCCCCCTGAGAGCATCAAACCCAACCATCCCCCAGCACTGCCAAGGCCACCCCGTGTCCCCAAATGCCACCTCCACAGGGCTCGGAAATCCATCCAGGAATGGGGATTTCATCCTGTTCCAATGACTGACCACCCTTTCCAGGGAGAAATTCCTCTGTAAATGGAAAAAAAAACCCCTCTCCAAATCTCCCTTTCCCTCAATTCTAGAGATCTCTAAAGCCATAAAACCACCTTCAGTTATCCAGGAGCTAGATGTTCTCAGCTCCTGGTGCTGCCACTGCCTCCACGGCTCAGAAATAATTTAATCTCTTTCTGACCCAGTTCTAGAGCTGGGCAAATATTGATTTTATTTTTTATTTATATATTTTTTTTTTATTATGTTGTTTCTCACTCGCCAAACTGGAGGAAAAAAAAATAAATAAATAAATTTGATTTGGGCCAAGCTGCAGTGAAATGGAGATTCGTTGTCCCCACTGGGCTCCTGATTCTGTTCAAATATCACCATTTTGGCTGCTTTAACTCCAGACCCAAAAAATATTTTTATCTCGTTGTGCTTTGCTTTAATCTCTTCGTTAAATATGCAAAACCCCCCCAATCAAAACATTGGAGGCACAAAACCAACAACAACAGTTTAACAAGATTCCAAATAAAAGGAACTCTTGCAGTTCCCCAAGTTCTTTCCCCCATTTCTCAGATGCCGCTATTTCCACACAATAAACTATCCCTGGAAAAATGAAATTAAATAAAACAAGAGCTAAACTGGGCCCTGATGGTCAAACCTGAAGGAGGGAAGCAAAGCTTGATGAACCTTCTCCTGTCTGTCTTTAATTAATGCCTTTAGATCCACCAACTATGTATTTGTAGGACATAAACCCCACGAAATATGAATTTTTAAGGTTTATATAATACAGGTAAGGAGTTTTAGGTCATTTTTAAACTGCTGGAGCCCCAGTGTCAACTGGCACCATGAAACATGGCCATCACACTGGAGGGATCACCAGCATCTCTAAAAACCTGCTTGGTCCAAACACAAGCAGAGCAAGACTGATCAAACCCCTCACAAACCACCACTGGGAGCCTTTTGATAAATATTCATTATCCTGACACTCATCTGAGAGAGAAATCCACGGAATCATCAGCGATCCTCACGTGCCAGCTCAGGATGGCAGGAGAGATGTGCAGTTTTAGTCCTGCCTGTCTTTAGATCCATCAGCTATGTATTTGTAGGACATAAACCCTATGAAATACAAATTTTTTTAAGGTTTATATTAAAAAGTTAAGGAGTTTTAGGTAGCTTTCAAGCTGCTGGAGCCCCAGTCTCAAGTGGCACCATCCAGGATGGTCATCACACTGGAGGGATCAGCAGCATCTCTAAAAACCTGCTTGTTCCAAACAGCAGAGCAAGGCTGTGATCAAACCCCTCTCACAAACCACCACTGGGAGATTATATCAGATATATCCTGATAAATATTCATTATCCTGACACTCATCTGAGAGAGGGATCCATGGAACCATCAGTGATCCTCACGTGCCAGCTCAGGATGGCAGGCAAGATGTGCAATTATAGCCCTGCCACGGCACTCGGGGGGTATTTAATGACTTGATTTGGTGGAACATTTGTTATTTTCCCAGGCAGATGCCAACACTTCTATTCCAAGAAGATAATCCCTCCCCTCCCCTCCTGATTAGCAAAATGTCTCCAGTTCCTCCATATGTTGGGAGGGAAGGAACTGCCCCGCTCCAAGTTCTGAAAACGAGTTAAAAAGTGGATTTGGGATGCTGGGAAATGGCAGCTGAGCTCCCACTGAGCTGTGATATTTGGGAGAAGAGCAGCTCTGGAGATCCAAGGAAGCTGGTGGGTGGCACAACAGAAGTTCTGTCACTGGTCCTTTAATGTCATAATTACTTTTCACGTTGATTAATCGCTCGTCAGTGCTCGAGGTGGAGGAACCACGCAAAGCTGCCACAGCTTTCGTTCCCACTCCATGATTTCCATGGCAAAAAAGAAAGGGGGGGAGAAAAAGCATGGAATACCCTCCAACTGAACCCTCCTGCTCAGTTCTTTGAGGTTGGAGACCTCCCTGAGGCTGCAGAGCCCAACCAGGGTGGGCTTTGGGGACCTGGGCCAGATCCTGCCACCACCCTGCAGGTCCCACGGGTGGCCTCAGCTCCAGGGAGCTCAGCAACGCCAGGGGATGTCACCTCCATGGACACACCATCTGAGCCACCTGCATGGGCTGGGAAATGCTCTCCAGCCACCAGAAATGCACCAACACCCCCAGGAGCTGGGGGCTCACCCCAAAAACCCATTTCCACACATGCCCTCCCCCCTTTTGGGGATGAGCAGAGTTTTTTTGGGGGGATTAACCCCCCCCCCCACACTGCTCCATGCTGGGTGGGATTTTCCTGGGCACACCAAGCTCAGCTGGAGATCACACTGGAAGTTGAGTAGCCCAGCTGGATTTTGTGGGATGTGGATGCTCTCAGGAAGGATCTGAGCACCCGAGCTGGGTAATTATAAAATCATAGAATCCTGAAAAGCCCCCTGAGGTCGAGTCCAACCATCCCCCAGCACTGCCAAGGCCACAATTAACCCATGTCCCCAAGTGCCACATCCACCCAGCTCTGAAATCCCTCCAGGGGTTCCTCCTTTCTCCTCCAGACATTTTTATTTCCAGCTCTTTCCTTTTAAGCTCAAGCTCTCACCAAATCCACCTTGGGGTGGTCTGGGACCCCTCATACCCTGCACTCCATGGACAACACTCAATCCCACAGCATGGGCCAGTCCAGCAGGAATTCTTGGAGGTGAATCCAGAGTTATTGCTTTCCATGGCCAAAGAAACACCAATACAAGCAGAACTAAGGGAATTAAGGATTGACTTTCCATGGGTTCCTATCTCCCATGGCTAAAGAAACACCCCACCAATACACAGAGATGTCCAAATGAATTTATAAAGCCATGGATTTATATCCCCCATGGACCAAGAAACACTTTGCCAGTACAAGGGAATTCAAGCTTGACTTTCCAGGGATTTATATCCCCCATGGTCCAAGGAACATCCCACCAATACAACCATGACCCAGGGAATTCCTTTCCATGGATTTATATCCCCCATAGCCAAAGAAACACCGACACAAGCAGAACCAAAGGAATTAAGGATTGACTTTCCATGGGTTCCTGTCTCCCATGGCCAAAGAAACACCCCACCAATACACAAAGATGTCCAAGGGAATTCAAGCTTGACTTTCCATGGATTTATGTCCCACATGGCCAAAAAAAAAAACCCCACCCCACCCATTCAAGCATAACAAAGGGAATTAAACCCCCCCTTGAGAGGTCAACCTCTGCTTCCTTCACAACCACCCCAGATCCAGAGGGATTGACTGGAAAGAGCTCCTGGAGAAGCCTGGGAGGAGGAAGAGGAGGTTTTCCTGCGAGGATCACCGGGACACGTGTCCAGAGGAGAGGAGCCTGCTGTGCTCAGACAGCCGAGGGTGTGTGTGGAAATTCCAAGGAACTCAGCCTGAGGATCTGAACCATTTTCCTGCAAAGTCTTGATTATCTCCTTTATTTAGCACTTATGTAACAGGCTGGTGATTTGAATGTTCAGTCTCACGAGCTCCTGCTCAGCACGAAACAATGGGCCTGAAAATAATCTCCAATTCGCCTCCTTTTCTTTTTCCCCTGCTCTTTCTCTTTCCCCAGAGACTTGAAATAATAATAATAATAATAGGGAAAAAATAAAAAACAAAAAGGACTTTTCAGCACTGATTTACCTGAAATATGGTTGGTTTAAAAAAAAAAAAAAAAAAAAACAAAAAACAACAAA
>NW_020956693.1:58968-85200 GCF_003031625.1 Empidonax traillii | reverse complement strand
TGTCCCTGCCCATGGCAGGGGTGGCACTGGATGGGCTTTAAAAGTCCCTTCCCACCCAAACCATTCTGACATTCCATGATAAATTCACCCCTCCTGCTCAAGGCTTTTCTCCAGCCCTTCCTTTGCCAGAGTCATTATGCAAATGAGCCTCCAATGCAATTAGCAGCTGCCAACCCACCGTGGGCACTGGGATGCTGGGAGGGTGATGGTGCCACCATCACTGCTGCTCAATTCAGTGTGAGGTTTCTCTCATCCTCCTCCCACCACCTGAGCGTGGAAACACTTCCTTAGGAAACTTCCTCCTCCTGCCTTTCTCACTCAGACGAGCCCAGGACAAGGGAGCCTTAAACCACCTCGGGAAGGTGGATCCAGGAGGGATCCTTTCCCCATCCATCCCCTCTGGTGAGAGCTGTGGTGCTGCCACTGGTGAGAAGATGCCACAGCCAGGCTGGGAGCTGGCAATGGGAGCTCAGGGATGAACTGGGATGTGCTTGGGATGAAGGAGCCAGCTCAGCAGCAGCAGCAGATGAGGCCAGGCAGCCTCCCACATCCCACTGGGAAGCAAATCCTCCCTGGCAGCAGCACATGGACACCCCCCATGGCAGGTCCTGGTGCTCCAGGAGCATCCCTGGAGCCACCTCACCCTGGGAAATCCCATCAGGACCTTCCTGATCACCCTCATCCTGCAGACTGGGAGGTTTTGGAGGCCCAGAGCTCCTTCTCCAGGACAAACGAGAGGAGCAAACACGGGCACAATGGAAGAAACCAAAAACTACGGAGAGAACTTGCTTTGGAGGAAGATTCCTCCCCATGGACACCTCAGATCCAGGCACAGCTCAGCTCAGAGCAGAAATTCCAGATGGCTCAGCTGACTAAAAAACCTGGGTTTAAACTGGAGCTCATCCATCCCTGATCCATCCACCCCATGCCAAAGAGTTACAGTTCCTGATGGATTCAGCTCCGCTGCTCCTTAAATTCCAGGAGAGGGAACCTCAGGAGGGGTTTTCAGAACATTCCCACAGGGCTGGGAAAGCAGGGAACGTGCTGGAGGCCGTGGGAATGGTGGGAGAAGGGATGCAGGGAGCAGGAATTCCACACAACTGGGAGGGAATGGGGGGATCCGATGCCTTTCAAGCCACCTCTCACTGCAGAGCTCGAGTTCTGCAGCTGCATTTGCAATTTAAATCACGGCACTCAGGGATGCAAATCCATATGGAAAACAGGGAAGAGATAAACAAGAGCTGGGCAGGTTCTCCTGGAGCATCTTGGAGCTTTGGCAGTGTATTTTTAAGTGTGTGGAAATGCAGGAGGAAGTGGAGTTCTCACTGAGGTGTGTGAGATGCAGGATGTGTTTGCACCTCCATTTTCTCCCAAATTCCCTCAATTTGATGCTCCATAAAAAGGGATGGGCCCACAAATCCATGCAAAACAAAGCTTAGGACAAATAAACAGGTTTACCTCGCAATTACCCCTCACAGAGATTTAGGATTTCAATGCCATGAGTCATTTCTACCCAGTTTCATTTCACCTTCTAGAGGTTTCAAGAACAACTTCCCAACGTTTTCAAGAATGAAAACGCTTCCTAAAAATCGAGTTTGTAACTTTTCCCGTGTTTTTTTTAACCCCATTCCTGCAGGACAAGGGGAATCCAGTAGAGATGAGCAAGCCCTGGACTTGCCACACTCGGTGACTCCCTGGAGGGCCACAGGAAAATGGCACTAAAAGGCTGGGTTTGGGGGTTATTTGGGGGGTTTATTTTCCTTCCACTTCCCTGCTGGTAAAAAGTTGCCATTCCAGAGTGAGCTCAAGGAAGATCATGAAGTGGCTGCCGCTTGTCATGGAATTATTGAGGTTGGAAAAGCCCCCCTGAGAGCATCAAACCCAACCATCCCCCAGCACTGCCAAGGCCACCCCGTGTCCCCAAGTGCCACCTCCACAGGGCTCAGAAATCCATCCAGGAATGGGGATTTCATCCCTGTTCCAATGCCTGACCACCCTTTCCAGGGAGAAATTCCTCTGTAAATGGAAAAAAAAACCCTCTCCAAATCTCCCTTTCCCTCAATTCTAGAGATCTCTAAAGCCATAAAACCACCTTCAGTTATCCAGGAGCTAGATGTTCTCGGCTCCTGGTGCTGCCACTGCCTCCACGGCTCAGAAATAATTTAATCTCTTTCTGACCCAGTTCTAGAGCTGGGCAAATATTGATTTTATTTTTTATTTATATAATTTTTTTTTATTATGTTGTTTCTCACTCGCCAAACTGGAGGAAAAAAAAATAAATAAATAAATTTGATTTGGGCCAAGCTGCAGTGAAATGGAGATTCGTTGTCCCCACTGGGCTCCTGATTCTGTTCAAATATTACCATTTTGGCTGCTTTAACTCCAGACCCAAAAAATATTTTTATCTCGTTGTGCTTTGCTTTAATCTCTTCGTTAAATATGCAAAACCCCCCCAATCAAAACATTGGAGGCACAAAAACAACAACAACAGTTTAACAAGATTCCAAATAAAAGGAACTCTTGCAGTTCTCCAAGTTCTTTCCCCCATTTCTCAGGTGCCGCTATTTCCACACAATAAATTATCCCTGGAAAAATGAAATTAAATAAAACAAGAGCTAAACTGGGCCCTGATGGTCAAACCTGAAGGAGGGAAGCAAAGCTTGATGAACCTTCTCCTGTCTGTCTTTAATTAATGCCTTTAGATCCACCAACTATGTATTTGTAGGACATACACCCCATGAAATACATATTTTTAAGGTTTATATAATAAGTTAAGGAGTTTTAGGTAGTTTTCAAGCTGCTGGAGCCCCAGTCTCAAGTGGCACCATCCAGGATGGTCATCACACTGGAGGGATCAGCAGCATCTCTAAAAACCTGCTTGTTCCAAACACCAGCAGAGCAAGGCTGTGATCAAACCCCTCACAAACCACCACTGGGAGATTATATCAGATATAGCCTGATAAATATTCATTATCCTGACACTCATCTGAGAGAGGGATCCATGGAACCATCAGCGATCCTCACGTGCCAGCTCAGGATGTCAGGCAAGATGTGCAATTATAGCCCTGCCACGGCACTCGGGGGGTATTTAATGACTTGATTTGGTGGAACATTTGTTATTTTCCCAGGCAGATGCCAACACTTCTATTCCAAGAAAATAATCCCTCCCCTCCCCTTCTGATTAGCAAAATGTCTCCAGTTCCTCCATATGTTGGGAGGGAAGGAACTGCCCCGCTCCAAGTTCTGAAAATGAGTTAAAAAGTGGATTTGGGATGCTGGGAAATGGCAGCTGAGCTCCCACTGAGCTGTGATATTTGGGAGAAGAGCAGCTCTGGAGATCCAAGGAAGCTGGTGGGTGGCACAACAGAAGTTCTGTCACTGGTCCTTTAATGTCATAATTACTTTTCACGTTGATTAATCGCTCGTCAGTGCTCGAGGTGGAGGAACCACGCAAAGCTGCCACAGCTTTCGTTCCCACTCCATGATTTCCATGGCAAAAAAGAAAGGGGGGGAGAAAAAGCATGGAATACCCTCCAACTGAACCCTCCTGCTCAGTTCTTTGAGGTTGGAGACCTCCCTGAGGCTGCAGAGCCCAACCAGGGTGAGCTTTGGGGACCTGGGCCAGATCCTGCCACCACCCTGCAGGTCCCACGGGTGGCCTCAGCTCCAGGGAGCTCAGCAACGCCAGGGGATGTCACCTCCACGGACACACCATCTGAGCCACCTGCATGGGCTGGGAAATGCTCTCCAGCCACCAGAAATGCTCCAACACCCCCAGGAGCTGGTGGCTCACCCCAAAAACCCATTTCCACACATGCCCTCCCCCCTTTTGGGGATGAGCGGAGATTTTTTGGGGGATTAACCCCCACACACTGCTCCATGCTGGGTGGGATTTTCCTGGGCACACCAAGCTCAGCTGGAGATCACACTGGAAGTTGAGTAGCCCAGCTGGATTTTGTGGGATGTGGATGCTCTCAGGAAGGATCTGAGCACCCGAGCTGGGTAATTATAAAATCATAGAATCCTGAAAAGCCCCCTGAGGTCAAGTCCAACCATCCCCCAGCACTGCCAAGGCCACAATTAACCCATGTCCCCAAGTGCCACATCCACCCAGCTCGGAAATCCCTCCAGGGGTTCCTCCTTTCTCCTCCAGACATTTTTATTTCCAGCTCTTTCCTTTTAAGTTCAAGCTCTCACCAAATCCACCTTGGGGTGGTTTGGGACCCCTCATACCCTGCACTCCATGGACAACACTCAACCCCACAGCATGGGCCAGTCCAGCAGGAATTCTTGGAGGTGAATCCAGAGTTATTGCTTTCCATGGCCAAAGAAACACCAGTACAAGCAGAACTAAGGGAATTAAGGATTGACTTTCCATGGGTTCCTATCTCCCATGGCCAAAGAAACACCCCACCAATACACAAAGATGTCCAAATGAATTTATAAATCCATGGATTTATATCCCCCATGGACCAAGAAACACTTTGCCAGTACAAGGGAATTCAAGCTTGACTTTTCCATGGATTTATATCCCCCATGGTCCAAGGAACATCCCACCAATACAGCCATGACCCAGGGAATTCCTTTCCATGGATTTATATCCCCCATAGCCAAAGAAACACCGACACAAGCAGAACCAAGGGAATTAAGGATTGACTTTCCACGGGTTCCTGTCTCCCATGGCTAAAGAAACACCCCACCAATACACAAAGATGTCCAAGGGAATTCAAGCTTGACTTTCCATGGATTTATGTCCCACATGGCCAAAAAAAAAAAACCCACCCCACCCATTCAAGCATAACAACGGGAATTAAACCCCCCCTTGAGAGGTCAACCTCTGCTTCCTTCACAACCACCCCAGATCCAGAGGGATTGACTGGAAAGAGCTCCTGGAGGAGCTCCTGGAGGAGCCTGGGAGGAGGAAGAGGAGGTTTTCCTGTGAGGATCACCGGGACACGTGTCCAGAGGAGAGGAGCCTGCTGTGCTCAGACAGCCGAGTGTGTGTGTGGAAATTCCAAGGAACTCAGCCTGAGGATCTGAACCATTTTCCTGCAAAATCTTGATTATCTCCTTTATTTAGCACTTATGTAACAGGCTGGTGATTTGAATGTTCAGTCTCACGAGCTCCTGCTCAGCACGAAACAATGGGCCTGAAAATAATCTCCAATTCGCCTCCTTTTCTTTTTCCCCTGCTCTTTCTCTTTCCCCAGAGACTTGAAATAATAATAATAGTAATAGGGAAAAAATAAAAAAAAAAAGGACTTTTCAGCACTGATTTACCTGAAATATGGTTGGTTTAAAAAAAAGAAAAAAAAAAACAACAAACCACTTCTCCAAGCTCCCAGCTGCTCCAGTGAGCCATTCCATTCACAGGCTATTAAAGGAAACCACTGGAGCAACTTTGGCTGTTGCCATTTTCTTAATCAGAGTGATGTCACTGCACCCCTCTGGATTCCATTCCCATTGTCTCCCTGGAATGAGGGAGAGTGGCACACGGGAATGCAGGGGGAAAACACACCATTCAAGCAGTTCAACCCCACAGAGGGAAGCAATTAATGATGCACCCTAATGAAATTCTCCCTCAGGACAGTCACTTGATGCCTTAAAACCACAGAGCCCCAAAGCTCCTGTGATGCCCCAGCCCCTGAAAGAGCAGGTGAGAAACAGCAAAGGTTTCTAACACTAAAACTGCCACAGAAAACCGGGAACAAGCCCAAAGTTTCCAGCGTTTTCCAGCCCTCCTTCCTCCATCCACCACTGCAGATTTTGAGCAGTAAAACCCCTATAACAGCCATTCCATTATTTTGCCCTGTATCAGCATCAAACTGTCAGGAATGTAATTACCAGATTGCCCTACTTATCCCTTTAAAAGATTGGCAAAACATTTTCCTTTTTTTTATTTTTTTTTTCCCCATTAGTCTGGAATTCCTCAACTCCCCCAGGGAAATCTCCCAAACTGCCCAAATTGGAGCACTGTGGCAGCAGAGCTATAAAATAACCCCCCCCTCACCATCACACACACACAGGAGGTGCAGCCTGGCCCGTCACTGCCTGGAATTCGTGGCCAAAAAGTTGACATAAAAACCCTTAAAAAGTAAAATAAAATCCCAAGGACGCCCTTTTGCAGCTGGAGCTGCCACAGGGAGAAACTCTCCATGTTTCACTGCGGGGGGAGGGGAAATCCTGCTGAAAAATATGGGGGGTTTTGGCAGTATTTTGAGAGGTTAAAACTGCTCAGGAGGAACCCTCAGTGCAGACAAGGCCTCCAGGGGTAGTTTTGCAAGACCAGCCCGTCAAACTCTCACCAAATATCTCCCTCCACCATCTGTAGCTGCCACATGGGAATAAACTCAGCAGGAGTCGGATCCTGCCATCCCAAAGCTCTCTGAAAAACTTGGACCCACAGGGAAAACCCCCAAAAACTCCTGGAATTCCACAGCAGGTTCCTCAAAGCAGCAGCAAACCACACTGGGACTCTTCCAGGCTATCCCAAAATCCTCAGGGGAAGCCACAGCAGGTGGATTTGAGGGAAAAGTGGGAATTCTGGGTGCCATGGGGGACAGCGGGTTGTTTGGGTGAAGGTCTCCAACAAAAACATGGAATTAGGAGGATGGGATAGGCCAGGCAGTGCTGCCAGGTGTTCCCAGCTGAAAGCCAACAACACCCCTGGAGAAGCCACACCATCATTCCCTTGGCCTGGAAAGGGGTAGGCTTCTCCACAAAGGAGATAAATATCAGGGGATGGATGGAATCATTTGGGTTGGAAAAGCCCTCTGAGATAAAATCCGACCATCCCAACTCTGCCCAGGTCACCACTGCCCCACGTGCCCAAGGGCCACATCCATAGGGCTTGGAAATTCCTCCAGGAATGGGGATCCACCCCTGCCCTGGGCAGCCCCCAAAGCAGCTGCTCCTTCAGGCTCAGCCTCCAGGAGCTCCTCCTGGTGCACCTTCTCCAAACCCCCCCTCAGGACTGGGATCCCATAAACACACACCAGTTCTGCACACAGAACTTGCTGTACATCTACACACTGACCTGCGTTCATCTCTCACCTGTCACAGGGGTGATGAAGTTGATATCCACACACCAGGGGGCTTTGAGGCACTACCTGTTCCCCCTGAGCAGCCTGGGACAGTGGAAGGTGTCCCTGCCCATGGCAGGGGGTGGCACTGGATGGGCTTTGAGGTCCCTTCCAACCCAGACCGTTCCATGAGTCTATGATTTTTGGAAAGGATCTGATATCTCATACTCCCAGTATCCCATCCATCCCTGCCCTCTGGCAGTGGGAAGCCATTCCCTGTGTCCTGTCCCTCCATCCCCTGTCAATGGTCTCTCTCCATCTTTCCTGGAGCCCCTTCAGGTCCTGGAAGGCCACAATTTGTCACCCCAAAGCTTCTCCTCTCCAGGCTGAGCAATCCCAACTCTCCCAGCCTTTCCTCCCAGCAGAGCTGCTCCATCCTCTGACCATCCTGGATCCTCCTCTGGACTCCCTCCAGCAGCTCCATGTCCTCCCAGTGCTGGAGGCAGAGCTGCCCATCATCCACAGCACAACACCACCTTTCCCAGGGCTTTTCCAGTGATTAAAGTGAAGCCTTTCAAGACCCTGGTCCCACCTCAGGGCTACATGTGGTTTCTGCAGCGCTCTGCATTGACAGGGGGGGGGATGTAAAACCTCCACCTGCTCAGACTTCCTTTGAAGTGCAGCTTTCCCAAGGAATAAAAGGTTTCCTTTACCCCTGGGCGAGCGTTCAGGTTCGTTAGGCTGAGCCCAAAAATCCCATTAGCAAATAAGAGGATCTGCAGACAAAAGGGTCCCTTGTCTGTCCTGGAGCTCTCCCCCTGCTCCTGAGCTTCATGGATACACCAGGAAAAAAAGGCCACAGCATCTCACCCCCACCCCCAAGGCATTTACAGCAGTCTGGTACCTACTGGGATGTACTGGCAAAAAAATGAACCCTCTCAGTGATAAATGGGAGCAGGAATTCCATGGCTCAGGACATGGAAATGAAGGGCCACAGCTGCAGGACCCAGAGCCCATCCCTCATCTTCCCAAGCTCATTCCAGCTGCCTCAGATGAGCAGATGGAAAGACAGAGGCGCCAAGCCTTGGATCCCAGCTCAGACAGGCAGGGACAACTCATCCAGCAGCTCCTTGATGTTCCTCAGGATTTCACAGCTCCCTCCAGGTGCCACATTCCCAAATCCCTGGCCCAGCACAGGGCTCTGCTCTGCACACCCCACAGGGCCCC
Source organism: Empidonax traillii (assembly GCF_003031625.1). Lineage (NCBI taxonomy): Eukaryota > Metazoa > Chordata > Aves > Passeriformes > Tyrannidae > Empidonax > Empidonax traillii. The sequence continues at coordinate 76,951 of NW_020956693.1, read as the reverse complement.
TTGGGGGTCACAGTCCGAAGTTTTTGGGGGGTTTGGTTCCACCACAAAACAGCCGCAGGACCCAGAGCACATCCCTCATCTTCCCAACCTCATCCAGGATCCCTCAGATGAGCAGATGGAGAGCCAGAGGATCCCAGCTCAGACGGGCAGGGACAGCTCGTTCAGCACCTTGGCCAGCACTTCCATCCTTTTATCGGGATTTCACAGCTCCCTCCAGGTGCCACATTCCCACCTCCCTGTTCCAGCACAGGGCTCTGCCCTGCACACCCCGCAGGGCTCCTTTGGGGTCACAGTCTGAAGTTCTGGGGGTTTGGTTCTACCACAAACATCACACGAGTTTAAAAAACACCCAACCTTTTTCCCCTGTAACTTTTCCCTGTGTGAAGAGCCGAGCAGGGGTCGGGAGGAAGAGGAATTCCATGCAGTAGATGGGAAAGCAGGTTCAGGTTCCAAAGCCCTGCAGGGATGCAGAGAGAGGGGAAAGGGGCTTTATTCCTGCTGTCCCTGCCTCCCTATGACAGCTTTGTTTCCCAGATATGGGAATATCAACTGGGAATTGTTGTGCAACTGGACCTGTGCTGGGTAAGAAAGTGCAGCCCCACAGACAATTAGCATCTCCAAAGGAACTGGAACAACAACAACAAAAAAAAAAAAGACAATAAATACTAAGAATTGGTCACAACCAGGGCCCTTTGCACATTTGGCTCCTTCCCTTGGCATCTGTAATGACATCACCCACAACCAGCATCGACTCTGCTCCCCAGGCAAGCAGAGCTCAAGGGCTTCAGACCTTGGAGCAGGTCCACACTCCTCCTAAACACAGCTCTGGAATTCCAGAGCACTGCTGCAAGGGGCAGGGACACAGGGGCGGCAGGGATGGGGAATTCTGGCTGTGTGGATGATCATCTTGAGGTAAAACCAGGGTCCTCAGCACTTCCAGCTCAGTTCATGGAGGAGCCACATCTTGGGGGGATGTGGAATTATTCAGGTTGGAAAAGCCCTCTGAGATCAACCCCCCCCCATCCCCCAGCACTGCCCAGGCCACCCCTGCCCCCTGTCCCTGAGTGCCACATCCACAGGGCTTGGAAATCCCTGCAGGGATGGGGATTCACCACTCCCAGGGCTGAAAAACCCCTTTCCCTGGAGAGTGTTTTCCTCATTTCCAACCTAATCCTCCCTCCTGGTGCAAACACAGCTGAGCCACGAGCAGCTCTCCCAAGACACCTTCACCTCCAACAGGAGACCCTTCCCAGCAACACTGGAGCGCAGAAACTGTTGCAAACACCAGATTTTAGTGCAGTATCTGTAAAACAGCTGGGTTTAGCTACAAGCCTTTTGGGATTCTCCCCTGGGAGGGTGAGGAGGGACTGGAATGGGTTTCCCAGAGAAGCTGTGGCTGCCCCTGGATCCCTGGAAGTGTCCAAGGCCAAGGGTGGCACTGGGTGGGCTTTTAAGGTCCCTTCCCACCCAAACCATTGTGTGATCCCATAAATGCAGTTTTTAGTGAACTCAGGCATAGCTGGAACTCCTGTAAGAGCAAATCACTCAGTGCCTTCTCCCCGAGCTCCCAGGGATCCGTTTCTCAGCACAAGGACAGATAAATTGGTTGCGATTTGCTTTTAAAAAGCAACTCCTGGCAGCAGGAGCTGAGCCAGCCAAGAGCCCAGGATGGGAGACACACGGAGCAGTTCAGGTTCCCTGCTCCTGGGAGACACACCCAGCTGAGCAGGAGGAGCTCCCCAGCTCTGGGAGCCAGCAGGGAGGAACAGACACAGGGATGGCACGGATGAGTAATCCCCATTTTCCTACAGGAGCACACCAATAAATCACTCGGCCACAGCCTGCTAAAATCCAAACACAGGCACTGCTCCCAGGGCTGGGGGGGTTCATCTGGAGAAGAGAGGGCTCCAGGGAGACCTGAGAGCCCCTGGCAGGGCCTAAAGGGGCTCCAGGAGAGCTGGAGAGGGACTGGGGACAAGGGATGGAGGGACAGGACACAGGGAATGGCTTCCCACTGCCAGAGGTTTAAAATAAAACCTGTCCAGACTGTGACCTCCTCACCATCCAGGTGTGAAAATTAAAGGTGTCTTGTATGAGAGAACATGTGAAATCCCTTTATTCCCAGAGATCCTGGTGCAAAAGCTCCTTGTTGTGCCTGGGACACCCTCACACCGAGTTGCTCTGCCCCTTTCTGACCACTTTTGCCCAATTTAGCTGCTCTTCTTCCCACATTCCCTCCTCAGCTCCCCATCCCACCTTTCCCCAGCTCTGCATCATTTCTCCCCCAAAACCCATCATGATAAACACCATCCAAGCCGTGTCAGACTTCCAGGAGTTGTTTTCCTCCCACAGGTCAGTGCTTTTCCCGAGGCAAAGCTGTTCCCTGCAGGGATGGGATGTCTGGGGGGTGGTTTGGGACACAACTTTCAGTCAAAAGGAACCAATAAACACTCCTGAAACCCTTCAAGGGAGCTGACAGTCCCCAAAACCACGCTCAGAGCCCAAGGAAAAGGAGATGAACTTCAAGATTCACCTTGAAACGAAAGCACACGAGCAAACCCTACAGACAATTATTCTCTGATCACATTCCCAGACTTATTTCAGCTCCCAGGGATCAGGAGAGCCACATCTCCTCCTTATCCCAAAAAAACCCACAGCCCACAGGACCTCGGGGCATGCAATAAAACAGCTTTATTCCTCAGCTTGTCTGTGTTTCAGCATTTCATAACCCCTCAAATGCCTCCAGGATTAAGTGTTGCTGTTCCTGGGCTGTTTTCCCTGATCCTACATGATTCCCCGAGCAGGTTGTACCCATTTAGGACATTTTTCCATCACTGAGGCTCCAGACTGTTCCAGTCACACACACAGAACGTGACAGAGGTGCTCAGATGTTGGCAAGTTCAAAGAGGCTTTTCCCCCCAGGCGAAGGAAAGTGGATTCTGTGCAACTCCAACAGCAGATTTTCCCCTAAGAGATAATTGTTGGGAGTGTTTGAGGCCAGGAACACTGAGGGGGAGGGAATAAGTTCATATTTGGGGGTGGAATAACTTGATATTTAAGGTCCCTCCCAACCCAAACCAGTTTGGGATTTAAGAGCATGAGAAAGTCTTTCACTCAGATAATCAGAACCCCTCCTGACCCAAATCAGATTTTCCTCGTTTCCCACCTCTCCCCCTCTGTTCAAGTTCGGGAGGAGCCTTTTTTTTTTTTCCCCCCTCCCTTATTTCTTTGATGCACTTAAGATATTCCAAGAAAGCTCAGAAAGCCGACGCCGTCCTTTGATTCCCAACTTCATCTCCTCCTAAACCTCATTTTCACCTCCCTACTTACAAAGGCACCGAGCTGCCAAACCCCACAGAGCTGCTGGATCGTCCTTTGAATTCCCGATTTCTCCGCTTTTTTTGAAAAGAAAACAACGGTGGGAAATGTTCCACGGGACCTTCTGGAAGTTTCCCCGCAGTTCAGAGCTCCCCGTGCTCCATCCCTGCAGCTCCGGGAGGGAAAAGCTGATGGAATTCTCACTAAAACAGGTTCCCGATGTCGGATCTCCTGCGTTTCCTCAGAGCCAAATGATCCTTTAATGCTTCTTACCGTAATTAATAATATCCTCCTCCTTTTGTTGGGTTTTTTTTTTCCTTCCCCCCTTAAACCAAACCCCACCGTGACAGCTTCCTAAGGACGCGCTAATTATTGCTATTTACATCTCAATATATCCTCGGGAGCTCCGCCGGGAGCTCTGATCCCGCTGGGACAGGTGATGCACAAACCCACCCTAAAGGCTTTGCAGGCCAAGGAAATCTGTCGCAAAAAAATAAATATAGGGGAAAAATTCCAGTTTTCAGCTCCTTGCTGAAGCTTTTGTTGGTTTGTTTAGGACTCTCTACCCTAAATATTCCCTCCTTTGCCTCCATCACACCCTCCAAAAGATGTTTAAATTGGGAAACCACCCCCTTGCCAGATTTTGGGAGTTTTAATAATCTAAGAACCTGGAGAGTTTTAAGAATCCAGGAACTTTGCGTTTCCCATTCCCCTTGGATTCCCAGGATATCCAAGATTAGACACTTGTGAAGCATCCCCAGAAAATCTTGCTTGGGAGCAGCATCCAAGCTTCCTGCAGGTTGTGCTTGTGGGTCAGACAAGCAGCAAACCCCGCAGAGGCTGCAGAAGTGAAATTCCCAGCACAGACGTCATGGAAAAGGTTCTAATTATAATACAACAGGTTTGGGATGGAAGGGACCTTAAAGACCTTAAAAGCAGGGACACCTTCCACCAGCCCAGGATGCTCCAACCGGGCCTTGGACACTTCCAGGGATCCAGGGGCAGCCACAGCTTCTCTGGGAATTCCATCCCAGCCTCTCCCCACCCTCCCAGCCAACAATTCCCTCCCAATCTCCCATCTCTCCCTGCCCTCTGGCACTGGGAAGTCATTCCCCCTCGTGCCAGCACTCCATGGCACACGGAGGTAAATTCCTGACAGAGCATTTCTGAACAACTAGAAAACATTTAAATGTTTTGACACTCTCTTTTTTTAAGTGCAACAGCTCCATTTCTCACTTGGAAATGCCTCTTTGAAGGTTCCCTTCTGCTTTGGAACACAGCACTCAAAGGTAAAATATCATCCAAATAACATCCAAAGCACAACAACCCCCAGCACATTCCCACTTTTTTCCAAACACTCTGATCACCTGGGAGAGCTCCTGAAACTCTTGGAAGTCACAACTCACTCCAAACCCCCCCTGGACTCCCCCCTGCAGGAGGTTCCACCTCAGGGAGCTCAGCCCAGACACTCAGAGCTCCTCGAGGCACATTTTTGTCTCTTCCCCCTTGGAATTCAATCCAAGCACCCCCGGGATAACCTGGAGCAGCAGCAGAACAAGCCCAGAGGCACAAATACCCGATTTCCATGAGCAAATGTGAGTGGTGCACATCAAACTGGGGAAAAAGGAAAGGGAACATCAGTTGTCCAGCCCTGGCACAGCTGCCCAGGGCAGGGGTGGAATTCCCATCCCTGGGGGGGATTTCAAATCCCTGTGGGTGTGACACTTGGAGACACGGGGCAGTGTTGGGGTCGATCTTCCAGAGTTTTTCCAACCCCAACCATTCTGCAGGTGGCAAATCCAGCTCCATTTTCTACCCCCTGTGCTCAGCAGTTCTTCCTACACCGGGGGATGTGGCACAAACCCCAAAAGAGGCAGCAGGGAGCCAGCCAGGAACACTGTGCCACCCTCACCGGAGCTGGTGCCATCAGCCAGCATCCCTCAGTACTCAGAGAGAGCCCCTGCCTTATTTAATATTCCTCCATATGGTGCTTTATAAGCTGATAAGTGCAGAACCAGCAGCCAAGTGCTGCACATTCCCTCTTGGAAGGATGCAGGGAAGGAAAGGAGAGCACTCCTTGCAAAGGCAAAACCACCGGTGAGTCATTACAGGCTTATGAAACTCAGACCAGCCTGGCCAAGAACCCAAATGTTCCCTCAAAACACCTGGGGGGGAAATTGGCCCACGGTGTGCTTGTGGAATGGATTCCTCCATGTGCAGCCCTGGGTTCTTGTTGCCCTTCCTGGGAATGGCAAAAAAACAAGGAGGGGGCTGTCCTGGCAATGCCACAATCCCAAGGAGGGGGCTGTCCTGCTGCCCAGGTTCCCTGGGATCATCAAGGGAAGCTCTCCAGGAACAGCAACAACCACATGAACCATCCATCCCCTGCTGGTCCCACCCTGGAGACCCCCAGCTCATCCCCACCCTTCCAGGGTGCTCCCATGGGGAGCACTGCCCAGTTTCCCGCTTTTCCACGTCCATGATTCCCTGGCAGAGCACGTGCCAACACTGCCTGTCCCGAAAATCAGCTGCCAAACCCACCAGGAAGCAGCCGAGAGGGAAGGAGTTCAGACCTTGGGCTGGGAAACGGGGAGGAAGGATCAGAAGGATCCCACCCATTCCTTAAACACATCCATTCCCAATGTTTGCCTTGGGTTTAGAAATCACTCCTACAGCTCCTCAGAGTCCCTAAAACATCCCCAGAGCTCCCCTCCCTTCTTGCTGACTCCTCACACCGGGAAGGGGCTCTCGGGGGGCTCCTCCCCCAGTGCTGGGGGTGGCAAAGCCCATTGATTAAATCCCCCTGGATTCTCCAGAGGGGATTTGGGCTGCAGGGAGTTGGTTTTGCACTTCCCAAAACCCCTGGAGTTGGAGGACTCCACTTGATTAGGGAGTAGCTGTGGGCAAGGAACGTTCTCTTCGGGAGAATATTAATCAGAGCAGCAGAACTAAGGGGGAAGGGGGGGGTTGGTGCCCGAGGGGAAGCTCAGCAGAACACACAGATTAATTAAACTGACTCCAAACTGGGGGTGTCCGGGGGGCCCTGGGCACGGAGGGGGGAGGAGAGGGGGTTTAAGGTCTCCTTTAGGGCTCTGGGAGAGCTCCCACTCCCCCCGGACCTCTCCCAGGTGAGCAGCACAAAGCTCCTCACCCCGCTGGGCACCCAGGGCTGGTGTGTCCTGGATCTGGAGGATTCTGGCTCCTCTGGGGTGGAATTCTGCCCTTGGACAGGAGGAGCAGGCACTGGTGGGTGTTCCCAGCAGGGCTTTCAGCCCCAGCACAGATGAAATCCCACCCCAGCAGTTGGGGAAGAGGTTCCTTCCCATGGGAACTTCAGTCCCGGTTCCTGCAGGCACAAACCATTCATGGAATCCGGGAATAAATGTCCTGAGGGGGAAAGAGCCCACAGGGATCATCCAGAGCAGCTCCTGGCCCTGCCCAGGACAATGCCAACCATCCCCACCCTCATCAGGCCCCACAGCCAGGGGTCATTAATTGGGGCTGCAGCACAACGGGAGCCTCAGGCTGGGACAGCCCCTGGGCTGGCTCTGAGCTCGCACAGGGAGCACCAACAGCCCTGCTCACCTCCAACACAGCATTCCACATTCCAAATTCCCAGCACAGTCACCTTACACAAGGAAAAATCCCTGGAAGAACAGGTTTTGCCATATGGGGATTGCAGAGCAGCTCGTTCCCATCGACCCCAAACGCACCAGATGTGATTTCCTGCTCCACTCGGGACATTTCTGCCCTCCCCTCCCACAAAACTTACTTCCTAGCAAGAAAAATGATAAATTCCGAAGCCTGACATATTCCATGAATTCCTGACAGAGCATTTCTGAACAACTAGAAAACATTTAAATGTTTTGACACTTCTTTAAGTGCAACAGCTCCATTTCTCGCTTGGAAATGCCTCTTTGAAGGTTCCCTTCTGCTTTGGAACACAGCACTCAAAGGTAAAATATCATCCAAATAACATCCAAAGCACAACAACCCCCAGCACATTCCCACTTTTTTCCAAACACTCTGATCACCTGGGAGAGCTCCTGAAACTCTTGGAAGTCACAACTCACTCTAAACCCCCCCTGGACTCCCCCCTGCAGGAGGTTCCACCTCAGGGAGCTCAGCCCAGACACTCAGAGCTCCTCGAGGCACATTTTTGTCTCTTCCCCCTTGGAATTCAATCCAAGCACCCCTGGGATAACCTGGAGCAGCAGCAGCAGAACAAGCCCAGAGGCACAAACAGGACCAGAACATCCCAGACCCACCACAAAACTCCTCCAGGACCTTCAGTGAAGATCCCCTCAAAAAAACTGAGCCCCCCAACCAAGAAACCCCCTCCCTACCCACATTTCAAGTGATTCCCACAAAACACTGCTTTCCCAAACACACCTTCTCCTTCCCCCTCAGGCAAGTGGATTATTGGAATGAAAGAAGAAAACCTTACTTTTGGAAAAAAGCAGAACAACTGGAGCCTCCCAACTTCCCTGCTCCTTCCAAAGCTGCTCCTCTGGGAAGGAAAAAACATCCCCTTCAGGCTGGCTGAGCTTTAAGGGATGGTCACAATTAATTCCAGGTGTGGGGGGAAGAAAGGGGGAGTGGGAGCAGCTCTGGTTGGGCACTGAGCTAATGAGGGGGCTCAGGGCAGCTGGGCAGGGGGGCTCCAGCTGCACCAAATTAGGATAATTATCTTTTTCTGCATCTCAACTCTGCTGGAGCAGGTGCAGCTCGTGAACAGGGGTGGGGGGGATTTCACACATCAGGTGAGGGAACAGAATTGCAGTCTAAACCCTGTTCTAGAGCAGCTCCTGGGACTGGATTCCAGGCCAAACCCTGCCCTAGAGCAGCTCCTGGGACTGGATTCCAGGCTAAACCCTGTCCTGGAGCAGCTCCTGGGACTGGATTCCAGGCTAAACCCTGTCCTGGAGCAGCTCCTGGGACTGGATTCCAGGCTAAACCCTGTCCTGGAGCAGCTCCTGGGACTGGATTCCAGGATCTAAATGCAGGTGTTCCCAGGCTGTGGATTCCTGCAGGGAAGCTGTACTGGGATACAAACACACCCATGGATGGAGCAGGCACAGGCTCCTCCTCTGGAATGAAACATCCCTGCAAAAACGGGAGGCTTGCTCATCCATCTGCTCAGTCAGGCTTTTATCTCCCTGTCTCTTTGATCCCCATCTCCCAGACCCGTGGGCCACCAGCCAGAATTAGTCAGTGAAACATGTCAGGAGTCAAATCCCGGCAGTTCCACGCTCCTGAGGGATGAGGGATCCCAGGCTGGTGCTCCAGGGACACTCAGAGCGTTGTCCAAACCCTCCTGGAGCTCTGGCAGCCTTGGGGCCGTGCCCACTGCCCTGGGGAGCCTGTTCAGTGCCAACCACCCTCTGGGGGAAGAGCCTTGTCCTGAGATCCAACCTAATGTGAGCCTGGGAGGAACTTCAAGGCAACTTCTCAATCCTTCAACCTCCCATGGGAGCCAGAAGCCCTCCTGGAAGGAGGTACCTGATGACCTCTCTGCTCCCAGGCCGTTTCCAAGGTCTTGGGAGAAAGTTCTCCTTCCAGAAGAGCTTCAAAATGTGTCTGGGAGCAGCAAACTGCCTGCTCTCCATTCCCTGCTATATTTAGTGAGGACATTATTTATGGAGATGGCAGGAAATAATTCATCTGGATCCAGACAGAGCTCGAAATTGGAAAGAGGGGCTATAAAAAGAGAAAGCAGAAAAAAAAAAAAAAAAAAAACCCTGAAGGGATGGGATTGTGGGTCAGACCTGGGTCATGGGGACCATCAGAGCTGCCTTCCCTCACAAAGCTGCTCTCAAAATCCCCTTTTAACCACAAAAAAAAAGTCATTCAATGTAGGAAAAAAAAATAGTTTAAAAAATTAGTTACGTCCCTGAGCCCATCCAAGGGAGAGTGGCAGGATCCTGGTGCTGGCAGGGGGAGGAAAGCAACATCCTCCCTGCTGGAATCTGCATCCTGCTGGGTGTCTGCCATCCCAAAGGGATTTTTCCACTGGAGGAAGGGGATAGAAAGCAAGAATACACCTATATATATATATATATATATATATACAAAAATACACACACACACACATATATATATATATATATATACGTGGATATAGAGGCTGGCAGGGATCAGATCATCCCTTCACTGAAGGAGATCCCGGGAAATATTTGAGGAATGTGGAAAACAGAAGTGAATTTAAATAATTTCTCTTTCCTTCCTCCCCAGCACTTCATCAGGCTGATTCTAATTCAACTGCACTTGGCTCTTCTGGGCCCACAGAGCTTTTACTTCAGCAGTTTAAGGACTTGTTCCTCACCACCAGATTCCCTCCAGATCTCCCTCCCGTGGACTCGAAGGCAACATTTGGAGCAGGAGCTGCATCAGGGTGAGATGTGCTGCTCCAGCAGGGCAGGCAGGCAGCTCCCTGCACACCAGGAGCATTCCTGGAGCTGTCCAACACATCCCAGGATGCACCGAAGCTCATGGAAGTCGGTGCAGGGAGCAGCCCGGGTTAAATCCCATCATCTCCTGCACATTTACTGAGCACTCTCAGGATTCAAGTCGAGATTTACACCCTAAACCCCAAACCATCACAACCAGCCCTAAAAACGCACAGAGCAGCAGCTGCCAGACCCTCTGCTCTGGGATTCCAGCCCCTTACCTACGGCACAACCAGGACCTCGGGAGCTGAGCCCATCCCAATCCCTGGCTGTCCATAAAAACCACAGCCGATGTTCCCCGGCTCCTCGCGCTCCCAGGTTGAGCTTCTCGAGCTGAAGTCCCTCTGAAATCCCAGTGCAAACATCCCCGGGATGAGAGGGAGGGGGAGATCGCTCTGCAGGGCTCAGGGAAGAGTTAAAACTCCCAAGGATCCCTTGGCTCCCGCGGGAGCTCCCGGAGCAGGCGGTGGTGGAGGAGCTCCCGGCTCCGCATAATTCCTCCCCTGTTCCCAGGGCTGCCGCGCTTCCCTGGCACAATGTCCGGGATTGTGCGGGGTTAAACCGGCCCACACAACGCCTGCATTCACACCCAGCGAGGCGAGCAGTGCCTCCTCCATGGAAATCACATCCGTGGAAATGCCCTCCTCTCCACGAAAATCCATCCCCGCGCGTTGGGGGCTGGTGATCCAGAGGCTTCCCCGGCCGGCAGAACCGCGGCCTAAAACCCTTCCTTAAAGGTGACAAAGCTCTTCCTCGGAGCGGTTTCGTTTTTTTCCAGCCCTCCTGTCATCCTTCCGAGCTGCTCGTTCCCCCGGGGCAGCGCCGGGGGAAGGGCAGGTCAGAGCAGACCCTCCCAGCTCCAGAGCCAGCGGTCCTTAATCCCCGCCGGGAGCTGAGCGCCCGCTAAATAATCCCCGGCGTTCCACAGAGGCAGCCAGAGGCCGTGGAAGATCCTTCCCGACTCGTCCTGACCCTGCTCCACCTCCCCGGGGACACAGAGGGTTCCATCAGCCCCCGAGCCGGGCGGGAAGGGGCAGCTCCAGGCTTTGGGGTCTCCCCGATTCCAAGCCGTTTTCCTGATAAAACCCACGACCGCAGTTCGTATTGAGGCTGTTAGGTAACATTTGGGGCTCGGCAGGAGGAAGCAGGACGATCTCTCCGGAATTTAACGCATCCAGTCCTTCACTTCCACGTTTTTTTGGCACCGGCAAGGAGAAGCCTCGTTGTTCCCGTGGCCCCGGGGGCTTCTCTCCGACACTTCTTGGTGCAGAGCCCTCTGAGAACTGGCGGTGCTCATTCCAGTTGGGATTTCTGGAGGTGTTAATGGCCGTCCCGAGATTATCCAGAGCTGCAGGGGGGATTTGAAACATTTTTTGCTCCGGGGGTTGGTCTAAAACGCGGCCTGGGGGGCGCACAGAGGGACGAACCGTCACACACTCTGACACACCTGGTGTTCCCATACGTGGGAAACTCCTCCTCCGGAGCTGCCCTGCTTCGTTCCCGCTGAAATCATGGGAAAATGACTAAAAGCTCTGCAAGGAGTGAGCAAAACGTGCCCCGGTGGGCCCTGGGTCGCTGAGGGGGCTGCTCTGGGTGCTGGGTCACACAGCCCTGTGAGCCCCCCAACAGCAGCAACATCTCACCCAGCGGGCACCACAGCTGCTCCCAGCTCTCCAGGCTCACATCCAGGCATTCCCTAACTGCTCCTCACCCCACGGGGCACAAAGTTGGAGCCTGGGCACACCACCTGCACCCCGAGCGCCCAGTGACCCCCCCGGGATGGGGCGGTTCAGCACCAGGCACAGAAACCCGTTCTCCACTCTCCCAAAACTCCCCCGTTTTTTGCTGAGCTGCCTCTTGGCTGCTCAAACCCCCTCTGTGGCCACTCAGGCTCCTCCCTGAGCCGTGGCAGTTCGAGGCTGGGTGAAAGGAGAGCCATCGTGTCCTCAATACCTACATTTTCTGCTTTATTAACGGAGCAAGTCATGCATAATGGCAAGGGGAGGGAAAGTGCATCCCTGCGGCCCTCGAGTTGTTCTGGGTTGTTGTGCCAAGAAAACAAGCTGGGCAAGGCAGAGCTGAGGAATTGTGTGTCTCCCCAGGGATTTGAGCAGCTCTGCTCTCCCCCCATCCCATGGGGAAGCACGGAGAGGGGGATGGTGGGCCCTGCTCTGGCTCCATCCCCGACGTGCCCCTCAGGATTCCCAGGTTCCCAGTGCTTTGCCTCAGTTTCCCCTCAGGATCAGCTCTGTGAGTGGCTTTTTCCTCCCAGCTCTCCTGTTCAGCTGGAACAGAGGGAGGTGAACGATGGGACGTGCAGCCAGACACCATGGCACATTAATTTGGATTTTTATGTGGCCTCAGAATAAGCAGACGTGGCTCATTTTGCATTTCAAGGCAGCAGAGCAGCTCCCAAGTGCAGCTGTGCTGCCGTGCCAGGCACTGTGCCAGCACAGTGGCCCTTCCCTACACCTCCAGCAGTGGCACATCCTCCGAGAATCCACGGCAGGCAGGGCTGGAAAGCAGCCTGGGCAGGGCCCATCACCAGGGAGATCCGTGCCAGGGCTCAGGTCCTCCCGTGGGATGAGACAGAAGCTCCACGGGAGGAACTGGAGAGAACTTGGAGCAGCAGAGCCTGAAGGATGGGTTTGAGAGATCCATCGAGCTCCCCGTGCAGGGCTGGGAAGAGGGGCAGGGCACAGGGAGGATGGATGGATGGACATGGAAATGTGCTCCTTCCCCTTGCCAGCTGGAGAAACCCCTTCCTTTCAGAGGGTCCGCTCACAGAAGGGACCCAAAACCAGGCAATAAATGGGTTAACCAGGCAGAAATCTCCCTGACTGCACCACGGCAGAAGCAGAGCCGTGAGGAGCTTGGAATATTCAAAAAAATAATAATAAAAAAAAAAAGGACAGAAAACTCGCTCAAATCCCACAAACCCATTTGCCCAAAGCAACGAGGACTGAGCCCCCCCAGGGTCCAGGGGGCCACCTTCAAATCCTGCCTTCCCGAAATGGCCCTGGGGCTCTGCTCAGGCTCCTCGGGGGCTTCAGGCGACCCCCTGGGCTCGGCGTTTTTTTGGCAGAGCGCTGCCCACACTCTCCAGCCGACCTTCGGGAGTCAATGAAGACACGGCGAATTCCCATGGAAGCGCTTTCCGACACAGAGCAGCCACACATGACTGACTTCACAACACTCCCCCTCCCCCTCCCCACCGGCTCTCACCAGCCCTTCCCTCCTCGTCCTTAACCTAAATAAGGCGTCACATCGCCCAGGATGCAAAGGCAGCACCGCCGAACCGAAGTCTTACTACAAATCCGCGTGTGACATCGATCCGGGGGCTCAGTCCGCGGCCAGAGCTCCCTTTCCTCCAGGCCCTCCCACCACGCTCTTCCCGAACAAGCCCTCTCCTATTCGCCACGGCGCTGCTTTTCCAGAGCATCCAACAATATGTGCCTGTGTGTTGGGAAAGGCAGCGAGCCCTGGCACTGCCAGCGCCGAGACCCTCGCGGCAGTCATTCACCAGCGAGCAGAGCCCCTCAGACAGCTTCAAGCGCGTCGAAATTTCGCAAAATTAAGGGAAAAGAAGGGGGGTGTGCGTCTCTAGAAGCGGGTGGGAAGCAAATCTGGGAGCGGCGGAGCGCTCGGGGGGAGCGGGTGTCACACCAAGCGCTCACGGGCGAATTCATGAAGTCTCCCCAGCCCCGAGTGTCAGAGCTGCCGGCAGCACCGCACCGGCCCCAGCCCCGCTTACATAACCCCCCCTGGGCCGGGGCACCGCCGGGGACGGGGCATCGACACAACCGGGGCATCGACACAGCCGGGGCACCACCAGAAACGGGGCATCGGTGGGGTCGGGACTCCACCGGGACCGGGGCATCCATGGGGCTGGGGCATCACCGAGGCCAGGGCGTCACTGGGGCCGGGGCATCACTGGGGCCGGGGCATCACTGGGGCAGGGGCATCACTGCGGGAGGGCATCGCCACAACCGGGGCATCACCGGAACCGGGGCGTCACCAGAATCAGGGCATCGTTAGAACCGGGGTAACACCGGGACCGGGACCGAAGCATCACCACGGCCGGGGCATCAGCAGGACCGGCCACACCGCGGCCGGAGCATCCACAGAACCTGGGCATCACCGGGGCAGGGACATCGCCGGCACCAAGGCATCACAGCGGCCGAGGCACAGCCAGGACCAGCCGGGACCAGCGCACCGAGCAGCAGCATCCTCAGCGCGCAGCCCCGCGGAACGCCCGGCTCGGTCCGGGCATCGCCAAGCGGGGCCAACTCCAGGGCGAGCGAGGGAGGGAGGGAGGGAAGGAGGGAGGGAGGGAGGGAGAGGGAGAAGCAACAAGACCCGCGGACCCCGCTCAGCCGCCCAGGACCGTGTGACACGAGCCGGGCAGGCGATGCCGCCGGTGATGTGCAAGTCACGGCCGGGGGGAGCGGGGCCGGGAGAGTGGGGATGGGGAGAGCGGGAATGGGGGAGCTGGGATGGGGAGAGCGGGGATGAGGAGAGAGAGGATGGGGAGATAGGGTATAAGGAGAGAGGGGATGGATAGAGAGGATATGGATAGAGAGGATGGGGAGAGCGGGGATGGGGAGAGCGAGGATGGGGAGAGCGGGGATGAGGAGAGCGGGGATGGGGGAGCGAGGATGGAGGTGCGGAGCCGCCCGCGGGGCCGGCGCGCCCCCGGCGGAGCCCCGGGAAGTTTGCGGCGGCTTCTCCCCCGCCCGTGGTTCCGCGGCCACGGGCAGTAGCGCCGCCGGTGACAAGCGCGGCGGCTCCGGGCGCTCCGCGGGCGCGGAGCATCCCCGCGGCGGCGGCGGCGGCGGCACCGGCTGCAGCCCCCCGAACGTGCCCCCCCTCCCCGGTTTTCGCCGTGAAATGTCAGCGTCTCATGGCAACGCCGCTGCCCCCGCGCTGCCTCCGCCGGCTCCCGCGGCGCTCAGCGCTGTCCCCCCCCCCCCAAACCCCTCCGCCGCCTCCCGCCCTTCCGCCCCGGCGACAGTCGCGACAAGGTCACGCGGCGCCCCGCACTCACCGTACACCCCTTGGCCGGAGCTGCCCTCCAGCAGAACCGTCAGCAGCCCCAGCAGCCCGATGGCCACATCCATCTTCACGTGAGCATCCACATATCCAGCCCGGCGGGGCGGGGGGGGGCCGCGCAGCGCCCGCCGGAGCCCCGCGCTCCGCTGCGGCCGAGCCGCGCACGCCCGCGCAGGCAGGGCGGCGGGGGCAGGCGGCGGGCACCGCGCCGGTCCTCCTCCTCCTCCTCCTCCTCCTCCTCCTGCTCCCCCTCCTCCTCCTCCTCCGCCTTCCTCCTCCGCCTCCGCCTCCTCCTCCTCCTCCTCCTCCTCCTCCCGCAGCGCAGAGCGAGCCCCGCTCGGGGCAGCACCGGCCCGTGCCCGCGGCAGCCCCCGCACCCTCAGGGCTGCTGCGGCCGCCGCCGCCGCCGCCTCCCGGGCCCGCCGAGCGCCGCGCGGGGCCGCCGCAGCCTCCGGAGCCCCGCGGCCATCAGAGGCCCCCGCAGCGCCGCGGCCCCCGCATGGTGCGCGGGGCTCGGGGCCGGCGGGGGGCGCGGGGAGGGTCCGCGGGCTGCGGCGCTGCGGGGGCGGCCCCTCTCGCGGTGTCTCAGCGCGGCTGCGGCGCCGCGCCCATGGCGGGGGGCGGCGGGGGCTGCGCGGGGCTCCCCGCGGGATGCGCGCAGGGTGCGGGCGCTGCGAGCGGAGCGCGGCGGGGCCGTCACGTTGTGCTGATACGTGCGGGGCCGGCAGCCGCAGCCCGCCGACGTCAAAGCTGCGTGGCTGTCGCTGCTGCGCGCCTTCCTCCGCCTCCTCCTCCTCCTCCTTCTCCGCCGCCGCCGCCGCCCCCCCGGGTCCCCGCGGCTCCAGCAGCGCCAGCGGGCGCGCAGGGCCGCGGGGCTGCCGCGCTGGGATGTGCGCGGGGTGTCCCGCTCCGCTCCGGGATGCGCGGAGCGCTGTGACCGTCCCAGCCCCGGGATGCGCGGGGCGGTGCATCCCGCCCTATCCCGGGATGCGCGGGGCACGGGGCTCCGGGACCGGTGCGACCCACGCTGCCCTGCGGTGGGTGGGGGGTCCCGCCGTGCCGCGGGATGCGCGGGGCGGTGCGGGGCGGACAGTGAGGGGCGCCCTGAGCCCGCGCTGGCTCCGCGCTCCGCTCCCCGCTGCCGGAGGGTCCGGCCCGCGTAGCTCCCGCACATCCCGCACATCCTGATGCCAGGTTCCTGACCGTGACCTCGGTACCTCCCCCTCGGTGCCCGCCATCCCATCCCGCTCCCTTCCTACCCGGCTCTGGGGGCGCCCCCCGGCTCAGGCCTCCCCCCAGCCGTGCCCTGCACCGCTGGTCACACCCCCCGTGGGTGTCTGGGTGCAGCAGCGCCGCTGTCCTGCCCTCCACTGCCCAAAAACCCCGTGCTGGCTCGAGGCTGAGTGTCCCGGGGCACTGGGATAGGGACAGTCCCAGCCTGGGGTCTCTCACACCCTGCGGTGACTGAGGTGGCACAGACAGGGGCACGAGGGGTACTGCGTGTCCCAGGCAGCTGAGCCACCTCAAACACTGGGGTTTCACTGGGCATTCCCCCCTTCAGTGATGTTTACCCCCCACCACGTATCTGAGACCCCCTCACTGGCTCCCAGCACCTTCCCAAGCTGCCTGTGGCCCTACATTTTGGGGTCAAGGGATTTGTCCTGGTGAAGGTCTCTTGCCTCTGATTCCCCTAAACAAGCCAGGGATTTTTTGGGAAGTGACTGGCCCTGTCCTCTCCCTTTTTTCCTTGTTTTCTGCAAGGATTGCCCCAAACCCATGGACACCTTGGCCACAGTTACACTCAGCTCCCTCCTCTGCCTGCAGCAATTAAGGATTAAAGCTCCAGGCCAGGGAAAAGGGACAAAGGGACGTGCTCTGGAGGGAACACTTGCACTGTCAGGGTTTCTTGTGACCCCACTGGCACGAGGCAGGACACTGTTAACAAGGCTTGGCCACTGGGGACAGGCCCCAAAGGGCTCAGAGCACGCAATCCATCACTTGGAAACGCACTGGTGGATGCAAGGGGGCAAATTCCCTCTTCCCAACCCGGTGAGAACACGGGAGGTGGAAGGAAGGGTGGGCACAGCACTTCTCTGTGCAATCCCCATTCCCCCAGAGCTCAGGCTGGCACTCAGCACAGCCTGGAGCCCATTCCCAACCCTCTGCCAGCTGGAGCTGACGTTGCACTGGGACTGTGCCCAAAATACCGTGTCCCCCTCAAGGGACACAGCGTTTTGTGCTGTTCCAGACACTCCACTGCCTCTGGCTGCATCTCTCCACCTTCCCTGCTTGGCCTCCCCACGAAGGGACTCCCAATTGCATGCCTGGGCCCACCTGATGCTCTCTTTTACCTGTCTTTCAGCTGCAAGGAGAATTTGGGATCATCTGCCTCAGCGGATCTCCAGGGGCTGCGCTCCCAGCGTGACCATCAGTTGATGGCTTTCAACCTCCAGCTGCCTTTTGGTTTCTCTCTGCCTCTCCATCCTGCCAAAATGACCCTCAGAGCAGCAGCTGGGCCACATCTGGGTTGTGATCATCCTCCCCGTGGTTATATCCCAGCTCCTCACAGCACAGACACCCGAGTTGATCCTGAGGGTCGGAATCATTCACTGGCTGCTCTGCCCTGTGGAACTATCCCAGCAGAAAGGATGTTTTTCAGCACACCACTGACAGGATTTCTTGGAGGTTCAGCGTTTGGCACTTAACAAATAAATAAAACTTCCCCCCAAAAAGCCTGGAAATCGGTGCAAAAAACTCCCAGTCTGAAGTTAAGCAGGTGCATAAATTCCTGTGCATGAAATGCCCACGTGGTTCCCACTGAACAGATCATCTGACAGGGCTTTTTTGGAAAGTATCTTGTTCTTAAATGTTTAAATATTCCAGCTCCTGCTGAGATCTGCTTGATGATGTTAAGCTGGGAAGCCAAACCCCAACCATCTCACTCGCCAGGAAGTTTACTGAAGGAAAAAAGAGGAATTAAAATAACTCCCCAACTTGGAGCTGAGTGTGTCCCAAATCCCCCTGAGAGTTAAACAGGGCTGGAGTTTTTCCCCTGATGGAATAATTTAGCTGGGAATTGTTCTGGGGAAATTCAGCTGGTCTGGGGGGGTTCCCAGGGCCAGGACTTTGTCACCACCCAGCACTTGCAGAGGCCACTTCACCCT
>NW_020956693.1:55802-58034 GCF_003031625.1 Empidonax traillii | reverse complement strand
CTCCCCAACTTGGAGCTGAGTGTGTCCCAAATCCCCCTGAGAGTTAAACAGGGCTGGAGTTTTTCCCCTGATGGAATAATTTAGCTGGGAATTGTTCTGGGGAAATTCAGCTGGTCTGGGGGGGTTCCCAGGGCCAGGACTTTGTCACCACCCAGCACTTGCAGAGGCCACTTCACCCTGCAAACCCCACTTTAGGGCTTTTATTTATCACTGGAAAGGCTCACAAGGCTCATCTGCAGCTTTTAACCCCCAAAACAAGTTGCTCTTTTCCAGAATCCCAGGATTTTGGGCCACCCAGGCTGAAAACATCAGGCTGCTCTTCCTTTATTAAAGGAAAAAAAATGAAAATAGACTTGTAAGGGAGCTGGTTTTAACTGCTGAATGTTCCTGAATCCAAGGCTCAGCATTCAGAATATAAATGGTGAGGATATAAAGGCTTTGGATCCCAAGGAGTTTCACTGCAGCACTTTTCCCATGGGAAGGAATGGCAGGGTTATCCCTCACCTTCTCCCAGCACAGGTCTGCATCATTCCAGCCTGGACATCATTACCCACTGAGTGTGTCATTCCTTGCCCCAAGCAAAATATTCCATGTAAATAGAACTGCTTTTCTTCCCCCAGGAATGAGGATCCATCAGCACTTCCCAGTATCCAGAGGGTTGTGTAGTGTGTGGAGCACCCAGTGTGTGTAACAGGCCCCTCTGCTGCAGGAGAGAGCGGAGTAAATGAAACAAAATCAAGTTCAATCAGCCCAACTGCTCAAATAACAAAATTCTGGGGCTCTAATTCTTCCCAGACCCCAGAAACCATTTATTTCAGGAACTCTTTTAGCAGCTTTTTAATTCCAAACTGAAGGAAATTATTTTCTCTCTCGTAGTTGGGAGCAAGTCTACAAATAATTGGGATTTGACTAAAGGGGACCATTAAGGAGACTCTGAGTGATTGTGTGGTGATGGGGAGTTGTGTGCGTTGTGCAGTCCCTCCTTATCCCAACATCCAACAAAACAAAGGAAAAATGAAATCATTTAACTTGGTCTGCCATTCTGATGAATTTGGGGACCGCGTGTGTCACGTGTGGAGTGTGAACAGGTTATATATAATTAACAATCATCCCACATCAGGTGGGGAAGCACTGGAAGAGGGAAATTGGAGATTCCCCATCCCTGGAAGTGTCCAAGGCTGTGTTGGACAGGGCTCGGAGCAACCTGGGCTGGTGGAAGACGTCAGATTGGGACAAGATGGCTTTTAAGGTCCCTCCCAACCCAAACCATTCCAGGATTCTCTAACTTGAAACACATTTACATAATTTTTTTTTACTTTTCTCTCTCACAAACAAGATTTTCCCCCTTTAGAGGAACAAGTTCAGGGCACAAGCCCTAAATCCCCTCCTTAGGACAGCACAGGCTCTTCCCAGCTTCCCTTCCCAGGGAGGTTTTCCCTTCTTCAGGGCAGCTGCTGGAAATCCAAACCAGCCACCCAGGGCTGGTTTTGAGTGGCCTCAGATCCCCTCCCAGCAGCTCTCAGCAGCATCTGCCTCGTGCTTTTTCCCCACTCCCCTGATGAGATGTAGTTTGTTCGGAAAATTGGAGCAGGCTCATTTAACAATGTTCAGGCCAGGCCTGGAGTTCTTGGATGAATCAGTGAGTGTGACAGCCCGGTCAGACACACCTGTTCTCCTCACTGGTGCGCTGAGCTCTCAGAACTTTTATAAATCACACCCAACCACCTCATTTCAGGCCAGAGCTGCTCTCCAGGGTGGGTGTGGGTTGAGATGAATCCTCCTGGTGTCCAAATATTTCCATGGAGGAGACAATTTGGGCCACTGGTGAGTGACACAGGAGTGGCTGCAGCCCTTGTGTCCCTCAGCCTCACATGGAGGGAGCTCAGCCACTGGAAAAACCCAGAATCCTGGAATGGCTTGGGTTGGAAGGGACCTTAAAGCTCATCTCGTTAGATCCGTGTCTGTGTCTCTGGGGTGGGCAGAGGGGACCTTCTCACTCTCTCCAACTCCCATGGTAACTCCTACCCTCTCTAATGATCCCTGAGGGAGGGTTATCAATGGCTTGTCCACAAACCTACATGTAATTGGGTGATCAACTCAGTTTTGCACTGGTGAGGTCTCTCCTTGATTCCCGTGTCCAGTTCTGGGCCCCTCAGGAATAGGACAGGGAGGGGCTGGAGCGTGTGCAGGGAAGGGAATGGAGCTGGGAAGGGGCTGGAGCAGCAGGAGCAG
>NW_020956693.1:35006-55326 GCF_003031625.1 Empidonax traillii | reverse complement strand
GGACAGCAGCAGGAATTTCTGCCTGGAAAGGGTGGTCAGGCCCTGGCAGGGGCTGCCCAGGGAGGTTTGGAGTGCCCAGCCCTGGAGGTGTCCAAGGCAGGCCTGGAGTGGCACTCAGTGCTCTGGGCTGGGGACAAGGTGGGGATGGGGCACAGGGGGATCCATGGGCTGGGAGGGCTTTTCCAGCCTTAACTCTGCAATTTTACAACACCTTTTCTCCAGGGCCACTTTCTCAGCCTTTCCTGCCCCTTCTTGGAGAAGATGGACCTTCCAAGCAGTCCCTGCCTTCTTTCCCTGCTCTCACCCACATTTCACCCCACCCTTCTCTTCCGTCACAAACTGCTGGCTTTGCTGACAAAGTTCCCTTCTCCAGAGCGTTTCCATGAGGAGCTGCAGCCCGTGGGAAGAGGGAGGGGCAGGGCTGAGCTCTGCAGGGAGCCCCAGGCACAGCAGCTGCGACAGGAGAACAAACCCCCTCCAGCTGGAACGAGCCCTGTTCGCTCCACCAGTTTTCCTTCACCCTCCTGAAGGGTTCGTGTTAAACTGGCAGGAAAATACAAGCTGGACTTTAGTTGCCAGTCCATCTGCCAGTGGGGATGAGCAGCCTCATGGATCCCTCATCCCAGAGCTGCAAACCAGTTCCTCTCCCCGCAGCGGGGCCACCAGAGCCCGTGGGTGGCCAAAAGGGACACTCCATTTCCATGGAATTGTGGAATCCCAACATGAGCTGGGTTGGAAGGGACCTCTAAAGATCATTTAATCAAATCCCTCTGCCATGGGCAGGGACACCTTCCACCAGCCCAGGGTGCTCCAGCCTGGCCTTGGACACTTCCAGGGATCCAGGGGCAGCCACAGCTTCTCTGGGCAACCTGTGCCAGGGCCTGCCCACCCTCCCAGCCAGCAATTCCTTCCCAGTCTTCCATCCATCCCTGCCCTCTGGCAGTGGGAAGCCATTCCCTGTGTCCTGTCCTTCCATCCCTTGTTCAAAGTCTCTCTCCATCTCATTTATAACCACTGAAAGGGCCTCACTGAACCCAGAGATGCCAGCACGTGGTGTCTGGAGGGATGGCCCAGCTGAATGATGGAATCCCAGAATCCCAGACTGCTTTGGGTTGGGTGGGACCTTCAACCCCTTCAACCTTCATCTCATTCCAACCCCCTGTCTTGGGAGGATGGAATTAGTTCAAACCTGCTGTGTTCAGACACACCCCCTGGCTGGTTTTGGCTGCCTGCAGTGATGGAGTTGTTGCCCCAGCAGGACGTGTGTGTTCCCATTTTTCCGTGTCCCCATTCTTTTTTTGTGTCCCCACACCCGGTTTTGGCTGCAAAACTCAGCCCTGTTGTGTCAAAGAATCAAAATCATCTTCTGCCCTGCTGAGCAAACACTGCCTGGCATGTGACCAGCCAGTCCCTGGAGTGAAAGGGAAGGACAGAGGGGAAAAAAAATGGGTCACATTTAATTAATCACCGACTCTTGGGTGCGTCATGGGCACAAGTTCAAATTCTGGCCAACAGAAAAGGTTGGACATCCTGGAAATTATACTTAAAAAAATATTAAAAATGTGTTCCTTGCCACAGATTGGCCCTCTGACAAACGAGGAGTGAACAAAGACAACTCCAAGAAGGCTGACATTCCAAAAATAATGAGTGTCTTGTGCCTTATCAGCAGAAAAAGGGGGGAAAAAAAGCAGAGAATTCTTGTTGAGGTAAAGGGAAATATTACTACACAACACTCCTGGTGAGGTTGCCCCTGTTGCACTATGGAAATGAACCCTGGGAATTCTTTAGGATAACATAATCAAGCTGAGTTTATTTCCCTGAATGAAATGCAATCCCTTTGGAGCAGCTCTGTTTTCCTTCATCGTGCAGGGGAAAACAATTCAGCTCCAGCAGCTCCTCGCTGCTGCCACCACGGATTAAACACAGGATGGGCACAGAACGCCTTTGGAGTGGCAAGGGATGAGGCACCACCAGATTCCACCTTGTTTTCCAACCCTAAATCCTTGCAGGAAGGCAGTGCCCTTCCCAGACAAACCCACCGTGGGTTTTAACCTCCTGTGGTTAAGGATGAAAAAGGATGTATTTATTTTAATCCCTTTTTTTAGGGGTGTTGAGGGGATGCTGGGTGTGCCCTCCAGGGTGCAGGAATGATCCCTCCTGGATCACATGGATTGGAACCTCTTGGGAAGGTGTGAAAGGATTGTCTTGGTGAGTCTCACATTTCCCAGGAAGCTGGAGATGAATACATTGAATTTCTCCTGGGCTGGTACACTGGGAATGCCGTGAGGGTGGTGAGGCACTGGCACAGGGTGCCCTGCAAGAATCCCAGGATCCCTGAGGCTGGAAAAGCCCTCCCAGCCCATGGATCCCCCTGTGCCCCATCCCCACCTTGTCCCCAGCAGTGCCAGCACAGGGGACAATCCCTGCCCTGGGCCTGTTGGCCAAAAACCTGGGGCTGCCCTTGGATCCCTGGAAGTGTCCAAGGCCAGGCTGGAGTAACCTGGGCTGGTGGAAGGTGTCCCTGCCCATGGATGGGCTTTCAGGTCCCTTCCAACCCAACCCATTCCAGGATTCCGTGGCACTCACACTCCGTGTGCACAGGGATGTTTTTTGGAGTGGATCTCCAACCCTGGAGCTGTGCTCTATCTCCCTGAGATCCAGCAGCCAAAGAGAGGGATAGAGCAGGATCCTGGAGGCTGCCTGGGATTAACCAGGGCGTGTTTAGACCAGGCGTTGTCCCACGTGGTGACAACTCCCCTGCCTGTCACCCCATCATTGTTTTTTGGGTATAACAACAGCGACAAACACCATGAGTGGCCCCCCCTTACCCCCCAAGGCCAGTGATCCTCTGTTCAGCCCCCTCCTGCCTGGAAAATCCAAGTATTTTCCCTGTTTCCATCCCACCAAAGGAATCTGAGACCAGCACAGAGCGGCATTTGCGAGCAGATGCTTTTGGAGGCGCAGTGTGGCTGCGATCAGTGGCGGTGTCTCCTGGCTCCTAAAGAGGGTTGTAATTGTCTCATATTCCCCAAGTTTTCTCTGAAATCAGCCTTTTAATTTATCCCCAGTTTATTCCTGCGCTTCACGCACCTGTCTAATAATTTGAACAGTAAAAGGCTGTTCCCCTCAATAACAGCTCGGGGCGCTGAGTTGTGCAGGTGAGTTCCAGACATTAATTACTCCTTTTTCATCTATTTTCAGCCCGGGATGCTTTTTTCTATTCCTGTTTCAGGTGAGTCAGGCTTTTCCTTCTCCTTAATGTCTCTTTTTCATCTTTGCAAAGTGCTTAGCAAGCTGGGCTGGGAAGTGGGAGCTGTGTGAGCTGAGCCTCAAACCTGTTCCAGCTCAGCTTGGAGAGGGGGAAGAAATTCCATTTGGAGCATCCTTTGCCTTATTTTCCCACTTCTCCAGAAAGGCTCAGCCCATGACTGATGTTTTCAGGTAGTTTTTGACTCTTTTAACCAGCAGGCTTGAGGTTTTGTAGGAGGGGAAGGAGTTGGTGGCAGATGGAGGGCCAGGGGTGTGAAAGCTCCTGGAGAACTTCAGCTGCTCTTGGAAGAAATTGCCCAAAAAATGAAAATATCAAATATTCATCCAGCAATCTGTTTGACATTCCGGCCCAACCTCCTGCTTTTCGGAGGGGAATACATATTTGGCCATTTTATTAATGACTTATCTATTATTCAGCTATTTCTCTATTATTCATAAAACAGAGAAATAAAGAGTGTTTTTCCCCCCCTGCAGTGGGAGTAGAAAGAAGGAGAAAAAACTCTCCCTTACAATAAATATATGAGGATTAGTGGGACTTTTAGAAAGAGAGAGCAGGTTTCAGGTGGGTCAACTTCCCTCCATCAGAAATATTTTGGACTTGTTGCAGTTTGAACTGGGAAGTTTCAAACCAGTTGCTGGGTCGAATTTCAGGATTTCAGCCAGTTTTGAAAGGGAAAGAGCTCAGGGTTTGCTGTCCTTGTTTAATTATTCAGCTTTTGCTGTTTTTTTGGGGTATTCTGAATTCCTGCTCAGCCTTTCCACGCATTAGTGAGGTCTGAGTGCTTTGGGAGATGGATTCACTCAACATCCTTGTGCAAAGCGGCCGTAATTTGGGACAGACTCCGAGGGAGGTGAAGTCCTGAGCCAAGAATTCCTGCAGGACACCCAAAAAGGGGCAGAATGACCCAGTGAACATCGCTGAGCTTGGAATGTGGCTCGTGGATGCTTTCTCCAAGCCTCATTTGCCAAGGAGCCAAGGAAGCTGTGGCTACAAGGAATCCCCTGCTCCCTCTTCCCATCACGAGCAATTTGCTACAAACCAACTCCTTTATCCCATGAACAGGACAACCTTCTTTGTCCATTGTGGAGAGACCCTTCATTCCCAACAGATCCTTGGTAAGCCATGGAAACATGGTGAATTAATAGTAATTATCCTCACCCTTTTACTTTCTCGATCTCGGTGTAAACCATTCTAAAATCAATTCCAACTCGATTTCAGTTTCATTATCAATTCATTTCTCAGTTCGAAATCAATTTTATTTCATGTGTTTCATCCCTGAAGCGACAAAGGGAACCTCACCATCCAACTTCAGGTCACAGCTGCATAAATTCATGTTAAAATATTCCTGGTTTTGCTGATACCTTTGATGGGGGTTCTTTGGGTGACCCCAAATCACCAACTCACCACAAATTGGTGTACTCAGAGGATCCTAAAAATCAGGAGCTGCCACACTTTGATGGGTTCAGGCAGGAAGCATCAAGATTTCGTAGAGAATACGAGTTCTCTTGTGGGGTCTTTCTGGGGGAAGAAAAAAAATGCCCTGGGGATGGATTTCCCTGTGGAATGAAGCTCAGGAGGGACCTCGGAGTCCAGCTGGGAGGTGACAGCACCATCTCACCATCAGGATGGAAAAGCAGCTCCCACCTGAAAATACAGGGAAGCAAAACCTAAAATAACACCAACCCCCGCCTGGAAAACTGGGTTAAAAAAAACCAGTCATGAAAAGAAATGTAAGGATGAAAGAGTAAGAGAAGGATGGAAGGACAACATGACTTGTCCATGGGATGGTTTTGCCTTTGACTGAAAGGATAATAAAGAACTTTAAAAAGCTTTTCTCAGGATTGGGCTGACAAATAATTGGGTTTGGGTGAGTTTTGCAGGGAATTCCCCTTTGGGGCTGAGAGGGGAGGTTGGGATTTGCTGCTTTTTTTTTACTTTAATTATAGAAATATGAAAAGAGGAGCTTGGTTTTTTTTTAAAAAAAAATTTAAAACCAAACAAAAAATCTCAAAAAAACACAAACAAACAAACAACAACAACAAAAAAGAAAAAAAAAAAGAAAAGAAAAAACACGAAAAAATAAACCAAAAATTTGTGGGGTTATGATTTACTCTACTAAAAAAAACAACCTGGGGAGTTCCAGCCTGGGCTGTTTGAACTCAATATTCTGCTCAGTCTCCAAAGTCTTCCTGAAGGAAAGAGTAATTAAGGATGGGAAAGCAAAGGAGAGACAGGATAAATTACCCTGTGGTTTTATCCGTGTCAAATTACAGCAGAGACACTGCACACCTTTTTATCTTTTCATATATATATAATATATATATTTAGATGAAATTATATATTATATTATATATATTTATACAATATATATTATAGAAATATAATGTTTATATTCGATTTTTGTATATATTATATTAATATATAATATTCAATGTATTATATATTATATAGTTTTATGATATATATAATATAATTGTAGGGTTTTATATATATATATGGGAACAATTCCTTAGCTAAGGGAAATGTAGCAGATTCAGGTTGTTTAATTTAAAATAATAATAATAACAATAATAATAATAATAATAATAATAATAATAATAATAATAATAATAATAATAATAATAAAGTATTTCTTTGGCTTTGCCCCTCACAGGAAATTATTCCTAAAGGTGGAGCTGCTGGGGGTTATTATTGCTGCTGGTCAGGGATATTGAGCAGGAATGCCATGGGATAATTCAGCTTGGGAGGGACTTCTGGAGGTCACTTGGGCCAACCTCCTTCTCAAAGCAGCTGCAAAATTTAATGAGGCAACCCAGAGTTTGGGACAACATTTCTGGGTATCTCCAAGCACAGAGATTCCTTTTCTCCTTCTCCTTCTCCTTCTCCTTCTCCTTCTCCTTCTCCTTCTCCTTCTCCTTCTCCTTCTCCTTCTCCTTCTCCTTCTCCTCTTCTTCTTTTATTATTTAAATTATTTAATATATTCTTACATTAATTTAAACATAATATTATTTAAATAATCTAATATATTATTATAGCAATAATATACTTTTACTTGTCAATCCCCCAAGGGAGAAGAACCCCGTTTGTGCAGTTGTGGCCCTGGGCTTGCTTTGCTTCTTGCTCCTGAGAGACACTTTCTGGGCGGCACCAAACACACCCCTCAGTTCTCCCAGCAGGCACAAAAGTGTTTTATTTACTGGGCAGAAAGGACAACTCTGACTGCAGGTAAATATCTTGGAGCCTTTTGGCTCTGTGCGGTTTCTGAATGTACTTTTTAATAGAATGTCTACAAAAGCCACGGAATTTTTTAAATTACTTTTTAATTTAATTTAATTTTTAATTTATATATATTTTTAATGACTATTTTTTTTCTTTCTTTTGTGCCTCAGAAGTTCTATGGAAAGAAAGTTGCTTTATTCACCGCTCCTTAGTAATTAATTGACTGCTGTTTATTGAAATATGACTGCTAGGACAGTCCTGCGTGCCAAAATTCCTATTTCCAAAGATTTTTCCTGCACAAAAGTGTTCTCTCCCCCCCATTAAAAATCACACGAAGCACATCAACCTTAATGAACTAATTAGTGAGAGCACTCAGGTAATTATGATGATGAAGGCCAGGGAAGCACCTCCATAAATTTATGGGGCTGTGCCACGACATGGCCCTGCCACCGCTTTTTATAGCAACACTTCCCTCTGGGAATGATGGATTTTGCTTGGCCACGGGAAATTATTGCCCCAAAAGTGATGTTTGTCAGACTGAGGTGGAACAGGCAGCGAAGCCATCGAATTTTTGAGGTGCTGGAAGGCAGAAACCAGCAGGATTTCTCACCCAGAGGGTGGTCGGGCCCTAAACTTTGGACAATGTCCTCAGGGACAGGGTGGGGCTGTTGGGGTGTCCTGGGCAGGAGGGTTTGGACTGGGTGAGCCCTTGCTCTGGGCTGCCAGGTGGGGGCAGAGCTGGAGTTTTCACCTTTCTTTTTAACCATAACTTTCATTTTTAACCCTAAATTCCACCAGCAACTGGAGTGTCCGTTGTAGGACACGACTCTTAGAACTTCCCACCAAACCTCGTTCCTCTTTCATATCCCTGGTTCTTTTTTGCCCCACTTTCCCCACACTCCCTGCTTATCTTAGAGGGCTTTTCCCACTTAAATGATTCTGTGATTCCATGGATATCTGTCTGGAATCCATGCCAGGTGATGTGTTACCCAGTGCTGCTCCCCCTTCCCTGCCCAGCCCCTCAGTGATCCCTGGGGGGGGGTTACACTCTCAGCTGGGTTTGATCCCGATTCCAGCTCCCAGAGGAATGTCACATTCCTGCTAAAGAATCCTCCCCTGCCCAGGTGGGGGCAGAGCTGGAGTCTTCACCTTTCTTTTTAACCATAACTTTCATTTTTAACCCCAAACTCCATCAGCAAATGGAGTGTCCATGACGGGATACAACCTTTAGAACTTCCCACCGAGTCTGGCTCCTCTTCCACGTCCCTGCTTCTTTTCCCTCCCCTTTTCCCACTCTCCCTGGTTATTAATCCTCAGGGCCTGTGGTTTGTGTGTGTGTAAAGAGCTGTTCAATTATCCAGCCCGACTGGGGCACGCAGAGAATTAATGTAACATATGCTAAGTGTATGCATGACCTATTTCAAGTGATGGATAATCTTTCCCGGGAAAACTCTTCGAATGGGACGTGCCTGCCACACATCAGCGAGTGGAAAATCGGGATTTCAAGTAACAGCTCAGTTTATGCAACGGCAGAGGGAGGCAGAAAGGGGAGCCAGGTGCTGGCGTGACGTCAATGAAGGTGGTTGTTTTTAAGGCAACCTGAAAGGTTGGAGGTCAAAGGATCAAAAAGCTTTTGGGAAATCTGCCAGTCTAGATTTTTTTTTTTTTTTTTTTTGCTCAGATTTTGGGTGTTACAGAAGAGCTGAAATTAAAAAAAAAAAAGTTTCCTTCCAAGCTCAAACTCTTTAATCCTTTAACATATTTATGGTATTAACATATGTTTTAATATATTTACGGTCTTTAAATGCTTTAACTGATTTATTGTATTATTTAAAATTTCCTCTCAATTGAAGTGGTTTAAGTGTGTTATTTTGGAGATCACAGAGGTCACTACATGGAAACCATCAGTGGGAACTGAGTTGTCCTGTGATGGGAGTTGTTTCTCTCCCATCTCACAGCCCCTTTCCCAAAATACCCACGTCAAACCTGGAGGTGCTGCTAATCCAGAACTCCCACCGTCACATCCAAACTGGATTTAAGGCCCTGCTAATTCCAGAGCTCCCACAGTCATATCCAAGCTGGATTTAAGTGGTGTCAGAGCCTCTAAATAAATCGTCTGAGTGGATAATTGCACTCCTTGTTAAAAATTTCACCTCATCTCAAGGCTGTTTTTTTCCAGGTCTGGGCGGTAAATATTACCCTTAATTATCCCTTTTCCTGCTGGAGGGAAGAGGCCTCTCTAATCAGCAAACCTGTCACGTGGAGGTGCTTGTGGATGATGAGCAAGTCACCTCCAGACCTTCTGTGAGCAGACCCATCCAGTCTCCTGGTGAGGTTCCCCAGGGCTCCTGTGCTCCTGGTGCCCAGGAATTCTCCGTGGAGACACAAAAGCTGTGCCTGGTCAGTGGCAATGAGGTCATCAATCATGGAATCACCGTTGGAAAAGCCCTCTGAGATCATCTGGGCCCCTCCCTGGACGTCCCCCAGCCCAGAGCACTGAGTGCCACTCCAGGCCTGCCTTGGACACCTCCAGGGCTGGGCACTCCAAACCTCCCTGGGCAGCCCCTGCCACCCTTTCCAGCAAGAAATTCTTCCTGATTAATGTTTTAATCAGCGAATTAATGAAACTGCATGGCATTAACCACATCAGTGCTGGCTGTGAATGTGCCACCACATGCCTGTCAGTGCTGATCCCCTCCTTGGCTGCTCGGTGTCCTCTCCAGGTCACCTGGAGGGTGTCAGGGGTGCCTTTTCTGGATGTTGCTCTGCAGAACGTGGTCCCTCACGCCTGAAAAAGGGATTAAAACGCTGTGGACACTGGGATAACTGGGCAAAACTGGTTTCATGGAGTTCCAGGCAGCTTTTGTGTGGATCCTCAGGGACACCTGAGGGATGTGCAGCCTGAAGATGAGATGGGGAGCACTCACTTTGGGATGGGTGAGCAAAAAGTGCTGAGATCTGGTCAAATCAGAGATAAAATCCTAAAGTAGCTCATGGAATGCCCTGAGTGGGAAGGGACCCACCAGGATCAAGGAGTCCAAGCCCTGGCCCTGCCCAGGACACCCCAGCACTCCCACCCCGTGTTTTGATGCTCCAGGACTGGGAATCCTGCAAGGCCCAGCCCTGGAAAGCGGGATATTCCCAGCCCAGCCTGCTGGGATGATGAACCTTGGGACACAGCCTGGGGCTGAACCTGGGACTGAGGGAGCTGAGCCCCACCTGGGCTGCTCTTGAGATGTTCAGGGGGTGTCCCTGACCCTCCAGGAGGCTCCTGGTGACTCCACAATCCATCACAATAAATGCTGGAGATGTGTTTTAGATCCAGGGATTCTGCTGGGAGCCCTCCCAAATCCACAAAGGGGAGGGAGGGAGGGAAGGAAAGGCACGAAGTGACGGAACTTGTCACAGGCAGAGCCAGGATTGGATCCCAAACCTCTCCCCGAATCTTTCCCAACCTCCCAAGACCTTTCTCTTTCTGAGGCAGCAGCTGCAATTTGCTCACTTGCACCACTTAACCCAGCCCCAAATGGCAGGAAGAATTTATCCCAAGGGTCAGAACCCCAAACTCCTGGGAAAACAAAATGCACCTGTGTGATGGGAATCGCTCAGACAGGAGATTTTATTATTTTTTTTTTTCCCCATAATCCTTGGATTTTCTCTCTGTGGTGAATTTTATGTTCTTTTCCCCCTTAAATATCTGAAGCCCAAACTCCCCTTGGCTCAGCTGGAGGTTTAGCAGGCAGGGAAAGGTTTTGTGGGAGAGCCAACAAGAGCAGTGGGGCTGTGCCAGCGTTTGCAGCTCCAGGAGGAGAGCTCAGAGCTGCAGGGGGAAAGTGCAGGAGTTAATGGAGCAGAAATTCATCCCCAATCCCCGATTCCACCACCTTTTATCCCACCCCCGAGCTGCAGAGGCCTGGAGGAGGGGCACTTCTTCTTCTTCTCCTTCTTTTTCTCCTTCTTCTTCTCCTTCTTCTTCTCCTTCTCCTTCTTCTCCTTCTCCTCCTTCATTTTCTTTTTTCTTTTTTTTCTCTTCCTTTTGCTTTCCCTTTCCCTATTTTTATTTTTTCTTTTTTTTTCTCTTTTCCATTTTCAGTATCCATTTTTTTCCTTCCCTTTTTCCTTCTCAGTCCCCATCCAAACTGCCCATTGTCCTCCTCTCCAAAAAGGGATGGAAGGGCCGGAAAGAAACCTGGAGAAGGGCTTTGGATGAGGGGGAACGGCTTCCCACTGCCAGAGGGAGGGGGGAGATGGGATATTGGGAAGGAATTCTAGGAAAAGGGAAAGGGAATAGTGAAAGTAAAAAGGAAAGGGAAAGAAAAAGGAGAAGGAAAGGGAAAAGGAACAGAAAAAGGGGAAAAAGGAAGGAAAAATGGGGAAAAGAAAGGGAAAGGGAAGGTGGAACCCTCCTTGGGGGACATCAATGGAATAGGTGCTCCATATCAAACAATGTTAAACCTCAGGGCTATTTAAGCAAAATCCCAGGGAAATAATTGCTGGCAATTCCCTGGCAGCTCCCAGCGAGTTCCTGTCGGGAAGATCTGCTGTAAAACAAACATCTGAAGCACAGAAAACACGACACAACCACTGTATTTATGGTGCCAAGGTTTTTTCCCCCCTCTTCCTTGCTCTCACTTATATTTAAATGTAGTGAATAAATGGATTTAAATCAGATTTCCAGTGTAATGCAAGCATGGCATGGGTTTTTGCTGATTTATTTCAGCATGAACCTGCTGTACAGGTGGAGCTGCCTGGAACAGGGGAAAAAAAAACCACATCTCAGCCCTTTTTAAACCTTATCAGCAAACAGTCTGAGGTGTTTCCAGCTGGGGACACAGAGAGACCAAAATCCAGCATGGAATGAGGGTGGAGAGTCTCTGCAGTCAGCCAGAGAAATGTTGCACAGGGAAATGGGGTAATAAATCCACTCACAGTGTCTTTCCAAGGGCAGCCCCGGCCCCCCAAAATCCTCCTCCCCCGTGGCCAAGGGGAGATTGGGCTCTGCACTCTGCAGGTGCTTGATCCAGCTGAAACATCCCTGAAAAAGCTCTGCAATGAGCTCTGCTCCATCCAGGGGTTTGGGTCATTCCCTGGAAGTGTCCCAGGCCAGGTTGGAGCACCCTGGACTGGTGGAAGGTGTCCCTGCCCATGGCAGGGGTGGCACTGGATGGGCTTTGAGGTCCCTTCCCACCCAAACCAGTCTGGGACTGTGGGATTCACTGAGTGCTCTGATCCTCGTGCCTGCCTTCCCACTGGGAATTATTGAGGAAAACTGGCCTTCCCAAGAGCCAGAGCTGGCAAGAAGCTCCTGTTTTCCAAAGCACAACAAGGATCTGCTGCTTCCACACCACCTCAGGGAGGGGAAAGTGTGGAATTGCCACTGCTCCCACAACAGCTGGACTAAGGAAAGACAAAGGGGTCATCTCTGGCCTTCAGAAATCCATCTATTTCCTTCCATTAGGAATTATATCCAGGTGCTCCAGGAGCCTTCACGAGGCAGAAAGTCACTTCTGTGAAGAGCAAAGCTCCAGGATGTCCAGAGGGTGGGAGGGGGTGGATGAACACAGGAGATGTGTCCCAAAAATGCCTCCAGACTGAGAAAAATGGGATGGTTTTGTTGCTATTTGTTGTTCTTTGTTTTCCACTCGATCCCCACAATAACAATTTAACCTCCAGTAGGGGCTGAGGGTGTTTGAGCAGTTGAGCTCTGATGGAATCTCTCTTGCAACTCTCCTTGGTGGTTTTTTTCCTCCGAAACTTCGTATTGTTGCACCTCCCAAACCTGAAAAAACCCCCAGGGTGAGATCCCAGCGGGCACTTCCACAGCTCCCCAAGAGCCAGAGCTGGCAAGAAGCTCCTCACACCACGGGAAGTGAGGGAGGGGAACCATCAAAACCCCCAGGACAAAACCCACCCAGGGCTGGGAATGAATTCCCACAGTCACTGATTCCAATGGCATCCTGCAAAATTCAGCATCCCAACCTCTCCCAGCGCCAGCCCAACGGAAATGTGCCTTTATAATCTCCTGCCAGGAATAAAAATATCCCGCCTCGTAATCTGCTCAGCCTCCCCCCTCATCCCTGGATTTGGGAGAGTGACATCAACCGACCCCATTCGGAACAAATAAACAAAATGACTCACCCAGTAACCCGGGTTTAATCTGACAAATGGCTGTTCTGGGGTGGGCAAAGGAATTAAGGCAGAACCTTGAGGCAGGAGGACTTCAAAAGGTCATCTGGAAGAGGAAAGGTTGCAGCTTGGGGTGCAGCTGCCAGGAGGAAGGAGAGAAACAGTCCTGGTGGGAGGGACAGGCTGTTTAGAATCGTATTCTGAGCACCAGGTGAAGCCAAACAGAAGGAAAGGTTATTAAAAAAAAAACAAAAAAAAACAAAAACAAACACAAAAACAAAAACAAAAGAGGGAAGCAGGTGCATAAAATGAGGCCTCGGCTGGGAGAGCTGGGCTGGGGAAAGCATCCTCAGCACGGGAAACCTGCACCACCTTCAGGGGGTTGAGGGGTGGTCCTGGACAGAATCATGGAATTATTGAGGTTGGGAAAGAGCTCCAAGATCAGAGCCCAAGCTGTGACCAACCCTGAGCCCAGAGCACTGAGTGTCACTGCCAGGGCTGGAGACTCCACCAAACTCAGGGCTGAGGCCCCTTTCCTCAACCTTTCGGTGCTGCTTCTTGATATTTTAAATATCCCTTAAAAACCGGGCGGTGAAATGACCCTCATGAACCCTCTGGATCAGACCTGGAGCAACCTGATCTCGTGGAAGGTGTCCCTGGTGGAGCTGGGTGATCTTTAAGGTCCCTCCCAACTCAAACCACTCTGGAATTCAACCATTCCAAGCCCTTCCTTTGTTGTTTTTGGGTTTTTTTTTTCTCTTTTTTGTGGTCTGAACATCCCGGACAAGAGAAGGAGTAGAAAAGCCGGGCGCGTGCACATTTGCATGAGCAATTATCCCCCCTCATTTGCGGCTGCGATTGCTGATGAGAGCACATCAAAATCACGTAACTGCACACGACATGGGCAATTAGGGCTGCGTGTGGGTACAACCTGAGCGCTGCCACGTTTAACCCCGGCTTTAGTGTCAATATTTGGCACGGTTTTCGTAGTCTTGTTTGGTTTTTTTTTAAGTCTAAGAGTCCTCGGTGTCCTACACGACACCCCTGTGTGTGTGTAAATATATATATTTATTTATTTATTCCTTCCCAAGGAAGGGAAGTGCTACATTTTCCCCACGGGAAGAAGGCAAATAGTTCCGTTTCTTCCTGGAAAGAACGTGGTTAAAGAGAATTCTGGAGGATCTGCTCTTCCAGTTCGGGCAGTGTTAGGCAATCCCCATCCATTCCCAATTATTTTTGTTAAGGTAAGCACTTGCAAACACCGGTTTTAAAAGGTTATTTACTAGCAGGAAAAATTACCTGTGGAGCCTGTTTGGCCTGTTTATTTATTTAGTTATTCCGGAGGATTATCAAACCCCCATTATCTGTTGTTTATCTGTAATTAGACCAAAGCAAGGTTCGCTTCATTCATGTTCTCCTTAAACCCGTTTTTCAAAGCGTCACCTTAATCTGCCGTAATTACTGAGCGCTTCACACACCCCGCCGCTTTCGAAAGGCGTTCAAAATCCAATTAATGCCGAACTCGAGAACTCCTGCCTTGCTCCGGGACTGCCTGGAGCCCTTTGCTTTCTCCTGGGAAGCGGTTTTGCCTTTGGCTCGACGTTCCTTCAGCTGTTCCCACCTCTCCAGGAGGTTTTTGTCCTTCCTCTGGCCCAAACTCCCAGGTTTGTGGGCAGCTGGTGTCCAGGAGATCACGATGCACAGGGTTCCAAATAAGGAACTGGCCCCTCCTGGTTGGGACCAGCCCTTCCAGCTGAAGGACAATCACGGAGTCCCAGAATGGTTTGGGTGTGAAGGGAGCCTCAAACTCCTTTAGTTCCATCCCTTGCCGTGGGCAGGGACACCTTCCACCAGCCCAGGTTGCTCCAAACCTCATCCAAGCTGGTCTTGGACACTTCCAGGGAAGAGCTGGAAGGGAAATTTGGCTTCTTGCCTGTTCAGGGGGTGGGTGGTTTTCCAGGGCCCTTGGTAGATGTCCCAGGGAACTTCTCACACCCAGGCTGAGCCACCAGCGGGCTGAGCCACCCCCTGACCCGTCTTTATTCCTCAGCAAACGGCAAGGAATGGTTTGGAGAAGCCTCTCCTGCTGCTGGATGGAGGGCAAAGCCAATTAGCCCTCAGGGAATGACTTAAACAACCTCAAGCTGCTCCAGTGGCTCTGTCATCGTCCTGAGCAGGGCAGGTCACGGAGCTGGGGTGGGGTGGGCTGAGCCCTCCACCCCCAAAAGCTCCCCTGGGCCTGAGGAGTTGGTTATCACACAGTGGCTCCTCTCAGTTCTCCAATCAAACCATGCAGGGAGCGAAGGATTTCGAGGGAAATCAAACCCACCAACCCAAATGGGAGGCACAGTGGGGAGAGGGAATTCTGGAAGGTCATAAAAGGAGCTGTTCAACCACTCAGGTTTCCTGGGATTTCTGTGGCTCCGTCCCCAGCAAATGATTTTTGTCATTACACTTCTCCTCTGCACTTTAAATCACCTACTTCAGAGAACAAGGAGAGGGATTAATCCCATCAGTTCAGATTTGCTGGAAGAATGAATTTTCATGTGGGATTTGCACCTTCCTCATCCTGACAGGCAGTGAAAGGATTGGGAATATGGGAAAATTCCTTGCTGGGCACTTGGTGTCCCTGCTTTCCTGACAGTATAGGTGGGTTTTCTGATGTTACTGAGGGGGTCTTGGTCCCCAAAATCATTCCCCAAACTCATTCTTGGGTCACCCTGAGGGTTGTTGTGTCAGGAGAGATCCAGGAACAGTTGGGGAACCACGAGAAGGACCATCAGGTGCTTGAGACAGGAGAAGAACTGACAGAAGTGAGCAGAGAGGAGCACGGGAGGACCATCAGGGGTTCTTCCAACCTCCAAAATCATGTGGCACCTCTTCACCAACAATCTGTGTGAGGCCATCCCTGAGAAATCCCTGGAAGTGTCCAAGGCCAGGCTGGACGGGGCTTGGAGCAACCTGGGCTGGTGGAAGGTGTCCCTGCCCGTGGCAGGGGGTGGGATGGGGTTGTTTTTAAGGTCCTTCCGATCCAAACCATCCCATAATTCTGTAATTTAGTTCTTGGCACTCCACAACATCAACCCAAATTCCCTCTTGGGCCACACCTTGGGGTTGGGTTGCAGTAGGTTTGTCACGAGGTTTGGATACAGGGGCTCGAAAAATGTGTCTTCCTTCTTTTAAAAATCAGTCCTCCTGGGGCAGCCTCTCCATCCCAGCAGGTTAGTGGGCAGCTCACAAAGGGCTTCCAGAAGAATCCCAGCTTTCAGGTCCTTCCCATCCCGTGGTTTGTACCAGAAGGGTTTCCAGAGCAGCACCTGAGCCCCTGCTCTCATTCCACTGCAGTAAAGAACTGAACCAGAGCTCTCCCCTTCTTCTCACCTGATTTACCGACTTCAGTGAGGCACATTCCCTCTTCCAGAGCTTTTTTGAGGACGTAAATAAATTGCTTTAGACTGTTTACACCTGCCTGGCCTTTTGAAAGGCACCAGTCCAGTGATACGTTGCTTTTCCTCACCAGGCTCATTCCTCATCTGGAGAGTTAATTGAATTGCCATTTTATCTGATTTCATCCTTCCCAGGAACATCCCTTCATGGCTTCATTACAACGTCCATGTTTATGGGAGTGGAAAGTATTAGTGACTCCTTTTTTTTTTTTTTTTCTTTTTTCACTCCCACAAGAGCGAGTTGGAGCAAATTGGAATTTTCTGCTGCGGAGCAAGGAGAGTTTGGACAATGCCCAGGGACAGGGGGGGATTGTTGGAGTGTCTGGGCAAGGCCAGGGGGTTGGGCTGGATGATCCTTGTGGGTCTCTTCCAGCTCAGGATATCCTGGGATTCTCTGACTGACACTGGTGGACACTTGTGGTATTTTGGACACTTCCAGGTATTTCCAACCTTAAAGGTTCTAAGATTTTAGGATTCCAACATCATTTTCATGGTGCTGACAGAGCAACCTGAAAACCTTTCCAACTTCTTATTTTCCTCTGGTTAGGCTCATTTTCACAGGGGACAAATCCAAAAATTGTCGGGAAAAAAGATTCTTTGAGCTGATTTGCAGATGAAAAGTTGCTCAGCTGCCGTGGTGTTGTGTCCCAAAGGTGTCCAGAGAATGAAACAGATGGAATTCCAGACTATTTCACCTGGAAAAGGAGAGAAGCTGGCACTGTCAGCAGTGCTGTGTTCTTTAGTGGGGGGCTCAAAATGGTTTTCAGGTGTCCTGGCAAAAGAAAAAGAGCAAGGAGGGAAAAAAGTGGTTTGTGGAATTAGAAAGCCTGGAAAGAGGCATTTTAATGAATCCTTTTCCCTTTCTTTTCCTTTCCCTTTCTCTTTCCCTTTTTCCTCTCTCCCAATTAAACTTTCCAAAGCCCAGAATGATGAATTTTCCTGTGATTTCTTTGCTTCACCTGGAGGGCAGGAAGGTGGGAAACATTTCATGGTGGTGCTGAAATGGAGCTCCTGCTTTTTCCTATACTGATTAATATAAATAGAATAGTTCTAAATAATTAGTTTGAAATTAATTCAAACCGATCCTCTCATTCAGACTTTTGAGTATTTAAACATTTAGATTATTTAAGCTGTGGTGTCAATGCAACTAATGCACTTGGATTTGATTTATATTTAAATAGTAATTGAATTAACTTACACATTTAAAACACCTATTTGCTTGTAATTGAACAGGGGGACTTTCTGTCCCCACAACCACAGCTTGCCAATATTAATAATTTGGAGTATTAATATGAAAAAAAACCCATCCAGTATCTGGACATAAATTTGAGCTTTGCTTGGTGACCCGAGGTTTATTCTTTCTGCAATAAATTAGAGGCAATCCAAGAAGCACTTATTTATTACTGTCCTAAGAGCTTTGAGTCGTGCCAGGAACCCACTAAAGCCACTGTCTGTCCCTGCCCTCTGCCACTGGAGAGAGCACAGAAAATCTCATGGATCCAGGAGCTGGGATAAGAGCTGGGAGAGAGAGGTCACTCCCTGATCCACCAGCACAGGCTAAACACTCCTCTAAATAATGGCCCTCCATCAGCTTATATTTGATTTGCCCACAGACACAAAATGTCTCTGGGCAGAGAGGACTGGATAATGCTCAGAATTCATTGCAACCACCCCCAAAAAAAGAGGCAAATGCAGAATATTTCCATCCTGACACTCCATTTGTTACATCCCTGCCAAGCTTTCACGGCACGGCAGGAACCCCACCGACACCAGATTGGTTTGGGGCGCATTTCTGAACTTGCTGAGATTCAAAAAAAAAAAAGTGAGTTTTGTTCCTGTTCGCTTGGCTTTGAAACCTGAAATGACATCTGGAGAGCTGCCAACCGCAGGGGCCAAGATTTTCACCTCAGAACAGTCCCTGCCTCACCTCCTTCTCCCTGCAAGAAATCCTGCACTGCCCCCCAACCCCCCTGTTCTGCCCTTCCTAATCCTCCCTTTTCCATCCCCCTCCCTTTTTCCACCAGAGCAGTGGAAAGGAATTTACTTTGCTCTCTTTTTGTTTGAAAGAAAAATTTTTAAATGTCTTGAGCTTTAGCAGGAGTTTTGTGTCCTTAAGTTTTGGGGAGGAGGCTCCAGGGGGCTCTCCTTGCTCTGATTTGCCTGTTGTTGCAACCCCCCCTGGCTCAGCTCTGCCAGAGATGATCCCACAGCTCTCCCTCAAAGTTGATCCTCCTATTTTGGGGTCCCAAAGCTGAACTGACCACGGGGGTGGCATCAAATGCTGAGCACATGTTGGGTTCAGCAGAGGGGCAGGACTTTGTTTCAATGAGAATGTATTTGTATTGACATCAGGGCAACACAGCCCCAAATGCTCAGATTTGGGGGAAAAAAAAAAAAAAATTTAACAGATTTTATTATTCAAAGCAGAATGAAATAAAAAGTCCCCTCAGCCAGATTTTGTGTGGTTTCCTAAACCTGTTCTTTTAACCAGCAAACCAGGAAATGATCCTGAGTGCCAGAATGGGGGATTTCCAGCCGTCCTGAGGAGCAGAATCTCATCCCAGGCTCCAGAACAACCTGGAAATATTGGAGTGGGTCCCTCCTGTGTCGTGCTCTGGATCTGTTCCATGTCCTTCCTGTGCTGGGCCCCCCCAGCTGGGGGTGGGATATCCCTCTGCTCACCCCTCCTGTACCTCCATCCCCACCCCAAACCCCTTTTCTGGGTGTCTGGCACCCACTCAGGTGTATTTTGGGTGGTGTTGCTCCCATCCACAATCCTGTTTGATGCAGGCTGGAGTTTCCCACCCCTTTCAGTGACTGACAGGGGGTCCTTGAGGTGTGTCAGAGCCGTGGAGGTGCCAGGACATCTCACCCCATCCACGCTCTGGGCTCTCATCAGCATGGACAAGACAGAGCTGAGATGATCTTCGTGGGTGACCCCACGACCTCCATCATCCCTGTGCTTTCTGTTCCAAATTAACTCAGCTCCAGCAGCCACAAAATCACTGAACTGTGTATGAAGGGTGGGGGAAAAAAAAAAAAAAAAAAAAAAACCACACCTGCTAAAGTGCTTTGATTTTCCAAGAGCTGAGCGGTGAAGTCTTCGAGGGGAGGAAAAAAATTAATGAGCATTTAGGCAAATAAACATTAAACTGCCCCTTTTGTTTGAGGTGCAGCCCGAAACTAAGTGAGCTCTGGGATTATTAAGGGGTTGGTGATTCGTTTATCAAACAAAGCAAATGTCTGGGATAATCCAGGTTTATTCTGGGATCAGCTTTATTGCTGGACTATTGACTGTGGGCAGGGCAGAAGAGCTGTGTAAAACGTAATTGGAGATTTTTGCCTATTTTTATTAGATTTGGATTTATGGAGGGAAATGGGCTCTGCAGTCCCTGCCCTGCCTTTGCTGTCCATCAGCTCCAGGAGGGCCACAGACATGGATTTATAAAACCATGGGATCCCAGGATGGGTTGGGTTGGAAGGGACCTCAAAGCCCATCCAGTGCCACCCCTGCCATGGGCAGGGACACCTTCCACCAGCCCAGGGTGCTCCAACCTGGCCTTGGACACTTCCAGGGATCCAGGGGCAGCCACAGCTTCTCTGGGAAACTCATTCCAGTCCCTCCCCACCCTCCCAGCCAGGAATTCCTTCCCAATACCCAACCTAAATCTCCCCTTTTCCATCCTAAAACCATTCCCCCTTGTCCTGTCTCTCCACCCTTCATCCCCAGTCCCTCTCCAGCTCTCCTGGAGCCCCTTTAGGCCCTGCCAGGGGCTCTCAGGTCTCCCTGGATCCTTCTCTCCTCCAGCTGAAGAGCCACCCCAGAGCCCCTGTGGATGGCAAGCTCTGAGCAGCAGCTGCCAGGGGGACTCTGTGCCACAGTAATTGGGATAAAATCATTAATGAAGCGAGTGCTGGAACAAATGAAGCATCAGGAGGAGCTGGAGCAGAACGAAGGGTGTCAGAGGTGCCATCAGCAGGACGTGCTGGCTCAGCTGCTGGGGAAGGTGCACTTTGCACACAGAGGGTGTGGGCAGGAGCAGAGCAGAGCTGCCAGCACAACAATCCTGCTGATCTGCAGTCCCTGCTGCACATTCCTTCCCCTGAGTGTTTCCTGCTTTGGTTTCACTTCCCAGAAGAATCTGAAGATGTGAAAAGAGCAGGTTTTTTGAGGCCTCATGTGGAGTCATCCTTCTTTTACAAGGTTACAGGATATGAGGAGCTGGAAGGGCCCCACAAGGATCATCCAGTCCAACCC
>NW_020956693.1:26234-34588 GCF_003031625.1 Empidonax traillii | reverse complement strand
AGTCCCTGCTGCACATTCCTTCCCCTGAGTGTTTCCTGCTTTGGTTTCACTTCCCAGAAGAATCTGAAGATGTGAAAAGAGCAGGTTTTTTGAGGCCTCATGTGGAGTCATCCTTCTTTTACAAGGTTACAGGATATGAGGAGCTGGAAGGGCCCCACAAGGATCATCCAGTCCAACCCCTGGCCCTGCACAGACCCATCCCCAGGAGTCCCCCCCTGTGCCCCAGAGGATCATCCCAACCCTCCTGGAGCTCTGGCAGCCTTGGGGCCGTGCCCACTGCCCTGGGGAGCCTGTTCAGTGCCAACCACCCTCTGGGGGAAGAGCCTCTCCCAAAATCCAGCCTAAACCTCCCCTGACACTGGCACTCTGAGTTCTGTGATGGATTTAACAAGCTGAGGGAAGCGATATAAATAAAAAAATTAATAAAAAATGTATTTCCTGAACCCTTTTAATTAATGGTAGTGGGTGTTTGAGTTTCTTTTCACAGGCTCTTGTGGGTTTGAGCTTTAAACCACCAAAGCTTTGAGGTCCTCTGGATTAGCTCTAATGAGCTCCAATAAACAAAACCTGAGGGAATTGGAGATTGGACATCTGGGATCTTAAATTTCTGGTCCTTCAGAGACTTGTTGGAGCTGCCAGAAGATCCTGAGGGGATGGATTAACAGAGAGCTGGAGGCTCTGTCTGAGGAAGGGTGATGAGAAGACCAAAGAATGTCTCACCACTAAGGGTGAGAGATCAAGAACCCATAGCAGATAAAACACTGATCAGTGGATCCTGCACTTCCTCACATCCTGATGCCCTCCAAGAGATTTTCCTGGCTCTGCTTCCCAGCGCTGGGAACCTGGAAAACATTTACTGTGACAGTGGAGTCAAACCTCCCTGCCTCACCTAAAACTTTCAGGAAAGGCCCAGAGCACCCCCCCTAAATGTTATAAATATATCCCATAAATCTATCCTATAAATATATCCTATATATCCTGTAAATAGGAGATGCCATTTACAGTCCCAAAGGGCAGGACTTTCACAGCTTTGGGGATTTAAGGAGCCCGCAGAGGACACCCCAAGTCCCCTCTGGGCTCCACCTCCACCCTGTGCCTGGTCCCAAACCCTCCTTGACTTCCCACAACGGATGATGCAGGAATGGGTGGTTAATCAAATGAGTCCTACAGGGTTTCTTGCCTGGTTTTGGAGGGAATAAATATTTATGAAGGCAAGGAAATCACAGCCAGCTTGAAGAAAGCAGAGACTGCAAGTTGTCTTGGCTGGAGGCTGATGGCAGTTTGTATTCAAAGAGCAAAATCTGCCTTAGGCTGGACCAGAGCAAGCAATAAAAAGTTCATTTTTGATGGGAGAAAAAGAGAAATAGTGGTTTTAAAGCACTTCACAGTTAAATTTGGTTGGGTTTTTTTAACTTCTTTTCCTGAATAATTATTTCCCTTTAAACAGAGGAGAAAATATTGGTTTTCCTCTCATTCAGAGCTCCAAGTGCCTTGTAGGATCTGCAGTGCTGGGAGGGGGAGGTTGGTTCCAACAGCCAAACCTGCTGTCCATGGGGATGGTTGATGGAAAGAGATCTTGGAGCCCCTTCCAGGGCCTGAAGGGGCTCCAGGAGAGCTGGAGAGGGACTGGGGACAAGGGATGGAGGGACAGGACACAGGGAATGGCTTTGAGCTGGAAAAGAGGAGATTTAAATGGGATATTGGGCAGGAATTGCTGGCTGGGAGGGTGGGGAGGGACTGGAATGGGTTTCCCAGAGAAGCTGTGGCTGCCCCTGGATCCCTGGAAGTGTCCAAGGCCAGGTTGGAGCACCCTGGGCTGGTGGAAGGGGCTGGAATGGGATGATCTTTAAAGTTCCTCCCAACTCAGACCATTCCATGAGTCTATGGATTCATGGCCAAATGATAGAAATGACTCATCTGCTTAAATTAATAAGAACCTGTACATTTGGATTCCCCACTTCCCTCCCCATTCCAACAAAAAGAAATAGCCACAGGAGCTGCTCCTGGAAAAAAAAACCCTTGGCCATGCAGTGATCACACCAGACAGGGATTGGAGCAGGAATGTGGGGAATGGACCCTCAGGAGCAACACTGGAAAAGAAACACAACCATTCCTCACCTGATACACCTGAATTTGGGTGTGGCGTGGCCTGAGCTGCCCCATTCCCATTATCCCACCATCCCACCATCCCACCATTCCATCACCAGGTGTGGTCAGGGATGAAGTTGTTCCTCTCCAGCCCTTTTGGGTGCTGGTGACCAGAAATCCAGGAGGGAGGTGAGTCCATCCATGAGCAGCAGCTCCAAAGGAATCATCCTGGAGTGTCTTTCTGACTCACTTGATTTTGAAACTAGAAAAAAAAAAAAAAAATCATTTCTGGTGGTTCTGCAAATCAGACACGAGTGGGGGAAACCTGGAATTCCCTGGGGAGGTGTCAGCTCTGTGTTTAGAAACAGCAAAAGCTCAGGCAAAGCTAAATCCACGTCAGGCTGAGCGAGGTTGGCTCTGGCTGCTTCCAAAATGCCTCAGATCTCCTGGAATGTGGCCAAAATAGAGCTGAGGGTGAGCTGGGTTTGGGGGTGTTTCACCAGCACGCCGAGAGACAGGTTGTGAAAACACAACCTTCCATCTTTAACAAGGAGGAGGGGGTTGTTATCTGGTAAAATATGGGGTTTATTTGGGTAAAATAAGGGTTAAGGGGTGACAAGGGGCCTAATTAGGTGCCAGATGTTCCAAAATGTCTCAGATCTGGTGGAAAATGGTAAAAATAGAGGTGAGAGTGAGCTGAGTTTGGGGGTGTTTCACCAGTGCAAAGGAGAAACAG
Source organism: Empidonax traillii (assembly GCF_003031625.1). Lineage (NCBI taxonomy): Eukaryota > Metazoa > Chordata > Aves > Passeriformes > Tyrannidae > Empidonax > Empidonax traillii. The sequence goes on along the minus strand of NW_020956693.1, from coordinate 31,764 downwards.
ATTGTAAAAAAGACAACTTTCCATCTTTAACAAGGAGGAAGGGGTTTGTTATCTGGTAGAATATGGGATTTATCCCTGCACAGGGAGGGTTAAGGGGTGACAAGGGGTCCAATCAGCTGCCAGATGTTCCCAAATGTCTCAGATCTGGTGAAATTTTCACAAACAGGCCAATAAAACGACCCAAGGGAGGTTTCAGGGTCTGAGTCCATTCACCATCAGCTGGCTTTGTTTTCCTTCCACTCCATCTTTAAGCAGGGGATGGAAATAATCAATTTATTATGAAGTTTGTGCTGTCCAATGTTCTCAGTAATTGGCTTTGCCAGGTGGAAGCAGCCAAGTCATTAATCATCTGCTTTGTACTTGCTACTCTTTTAATATTTAACAGCAGCAGAACACATTTGTTTGTTTAGCCATGGCAGGGACAAACCAGCTGTGAGAGCAACTCAACCCAGACAAGAGAGATGAAAACATCTTTTAGAACAGTGCTTTAAAAAAGAGTCTGTTGGGTTGTTTTTTGGTTTTGTTTTTGGTTTTTTTTGAAATGTAGAAGAGCCACCAGGTAGAGAAAATAAATCAAGTCAGGCTGAAGCTTCAGAAATGAGAAGAGAGAGTAAGAGAAGAGCAGTTTGTGCTGCTGAAGCCCAGCATGGAGCTCTCTGAGCTCTGTTTCTTCACAACTTCATGGAGATGATTCCTCTGCTCCCAGGGAAAAAGGGACAGGAGGAGAGGGAACGGCCTCCAGCTGGGCCAGGGGGGGGTTAAATTGGATATTAAGGAAAATTTCTCCACCAAAAAGGGCTGTCCAGCCCTGGCACAGCTGCCCAGGGCAGGGGTGGAGTCCTCATTCCTGGAGGGATTTCCAAGCCCTGTGGATGTGGCACTTGGGGACAGGGGGCAGGGTTGGCCTGGGCAGTGCTGGGTTAACAATTGAACTCAATAATCTTGGAGGGCTTTTCCAACCTAAAGAATTCCATGATTCTGCGATCCCATCTCCTTAATCAATGAGTGACACCTTGCCCTTCACTTGCAACAAGCAGCCAGGCCTTGGGAAGGCTTTGAGTTGTTCTTTTGTCCTTTCTGCCCTTTAATGAAGGAAAAACCTTGAAAATCCCAGCAAACCTTGCAGGATCTGCCCGAAAAAATGCCGTCCCATCAAAAATGCTGTTCCAGAAATAGCTGATGCCCACGATGATGGGCACCTTTGTGGGTACATTTGTGCCCCCACGAGCAAGTTGGGCCCTTCCAGGCCTGTGTTTGAGTGTGGGGTGGAATGAAATCCTTCCCTGGGGTTCATCTGGGGACAAACCTGCACAGGGATCCAAAGTGAAACCACAACTCAGGTTTAATTAGCTCAGCTCCCAATTTTTATTGTAGATTAGAAGTGCAAGCCAAGCCCATCCAGAAATGTGGGAGGGATTCCCGCGTCTGTCCCAAACACCAAAGGCTCGATGGCCCTGGAGCCAACCAAGGGTTGTTGGGAATAACACACAGGGAGGAGGAGCAGGATGGGGCTGGAGAAGGGGCCACATGGAGGGAGGGCAGCACTTCTGGGACAAACCCCCTGGCTCTGGCTCCTGGAGATCAGCAGAGCCCAGAGCAGGGGCAGGAATGAGGGGGAGAAGTGGGAATGGACCCTGGGGGAATCAGGACCACCCCAGACCCCAAAGCCTCTTTCTCTCTTTCTTTCTTTTTTCTTTCTTTCTTTTCTTTCTTTCTTTCTTTTCTTTCTTTTCTTTCTTTTCCTTTCTTTCTTTTCTTTCTTTCGGGTGCTTTGGATTGATTAAGACACGGGAAGATGAACTGAAATTGTTGAGATTGTGTAAATCTCCCAGATTTATGGAGGAAGAGGGATTTGCCTATTTTTCCCATCAGGAGAAAAGCTTCTCCTAATGAAATACCCCACCTGCTGCCAGGGGGCTAATCCCTCTCAGGGGCTTTGACCTGGAAAAACAAGGAAAAGGCCTCCAAAACCACCCTGGAAAATGGGATTTGTGCCTTTCCCTGCTCTGAAATGTTATGGGGAATGATGGTGGGATAAAACACACCTGCCCCAAACATCCTTGGAATCCCTGGGCAGGAGATTTCTCTCCATCCAGGACATGGGACACCAATTCCTCTCCACTCCCGGGGTAGGAAGGGGCTTTTCCCACCCAGTCACCCCCAGTCACCACCTGCTCTTTTTAATCCTTTAGGGTTGGGAGGGATTTCTTGCACCCCAAAAGCCCCCAGGAGGGACCTTCTCACTCCCTGAAAGGAGGAGATGGGGTTGGTCCCTTCTCCCAAGGAACAGGACAGGAGGAAACAGCCTCAAGATGTGCCAGGGGAGGTTTAAACTGGAAAATATTTGTCATGGAAAGGGAATCCCCATCCCTGGAGGGATTTCAAAGCCCCGTGGACGTGGCACTTGGGGACATGGGTTACTGGTGGCCTTGGCAGTGCTGGACTCAGTCTTGGAGGGCTTTTCCAACCTAAGTAATTCTGGGATTCTACGAGCAAACTCTGCTTGGTGTGAAAATTCCTACAGCAGAGAGAAAAAGATGAAAAAAAACCACAACCAACCAAACAAACAACAAAACAAAACAAAAGAGAAATTTCCCAAACTCTGGGAATTGCAGATTCTGACCAACAATCAGAGATGGCCACAAACCAGACAAATTCCATTCTCTCCCTCCTCCCCTTTGCCTCGATTCCACCTCCCAGAGCTGGAGAGCAGCTCGCACCTCCCAGATCGCCCACATTCCCTCCGTTTGAGTGGGAAAACAAGGAGCGGTTCTCCCGCCGCTATCTGCACATCCCATCAGGGCAAGGAAGGGAGAGCCGTCAAATTAGAAGGCTCTTTAATCACCCGAAATAATGCCCCGCTCCGCTGGTGGCCCCGTTAAAATCAGTGGGCTGTTTGTAGAGAGAGGAGATCTCGGGGGGAGAAACGACATTAAAATCCCTCCCCGGCTGGGAAGGAAATTTAGAACTCCCCTGGGATCTTCCAACCTGGCCCAGCAGGGGAGAGGGATGGGTTGGTGACGGAGCCACGGGGACGAGGTGTGGTTTGGGAAGCGGAGTTGTGACTCGGATTCGGGGGATTAATAATGAGGGATGTCCTGCCTTGTTGATTGGGGGCTCCTGCTGAGGAGGAGAGGATTTACATAGAAAAAAAAAAGCTCGCGTGGCTTGTTTGATTGGCAACTGGGGTTTAATTTCCCCGGGGGAAGAAGGAAAACACTGCTGGGTGGTCTCAGGGATGGCAGATCCCAGGGATGAGCCACTTGCATTCCCTACAAACAATACATGTATAAGCAAGCCTCAGGGATTCCAGGATTCTGGAAGGTTTAGATTGGATATTATGGAAAAGGGTTGTCCAGCCCTGGCACAGCTGCCCAGGGCAGGGGTGAGTTCCCATCCCTGGAGGGATTTCCAAGCCCTGTGGATGTGGCACTTGGGGACAGGGGGCAGAGGTGACCTTGGCAGTGCTGGGGATGGTTGGACTCGATGGTCTCAGAGGGTTTTTTAACAATTCTCATGTTCTAAACACATGCACACACATATTTTCCTCTCTGCTTAAGCAAAACAGACCCAGGAGAGCAGCTCCCAAACACCAAAGAACCGGGAATGCCAAATCCTACAAAAGAAAGGAGAATCTTCCAAACTCCAACCCTTTCTTTTGGTTGTTTTTTGTTTGTTTGTTTTGGGGGTTTTTTTGGGGTTTTTTTTGGGGGGGTGGTGGTGGTGGTGTTGTTTTTAAACTGACTTTAAATACAAGCCACAAAAGGTCCCAGAGTACAAGGAAATAACAGCTTGAAGTGCGTGATGGCTGTGGATCTTCATCCCTGCATCAAAGTGTAAATTCCCAGGATTTCCAGCACGGTGGGGGATGCTCAGGAGCATCACAGGCTTTGGGGGGGGGGGGGGGGGGCTACAAGGTGGTCAGCAAGAAATGGTGCCAGAGGACAATAATGCCTTTTCATTATCCTAAAAGCTTAGGGAACTCATTCAGACCCCAAAGAGGGTTAAACGGGATTAGAAGAGTTCTCCTCTCCGGGAGGGAATAATCACATTGTTATTCAAAAGAGGGAGTGGAGAGCGGTTAATAAATCAAACCCGCTCCTCCCGAGGGCTTCACCTCCCACCAGCACGAACCCCTGGGCTCTCAGGGTGCTGCTTGAGAGCACCCAAGGGTGGCATTTGGGACACCTGGGTGCTGGGGGAGGGATCGTGTGGCCGCAGCCTGCAGGGCGGGGGCAGCAATAAATCCGCTCCATGGTACAAGAAATCAGGATTTTCGGTGTATTCCCGAGGTCTGGTTGATGGCTGGAGCCTGTGGAACCCGTGGGGGTCGATGGGTCCTGCATTCGGGTCTCTAAAGCTGACCCGTGTTCTTGCCACGTGCTGCTGGAAAAAAAAAGGCACCGCCCGGGCTCTTTCCTTGCTCTTCCCAACATCATTCCCGGCACAAGCCTCGTCTCCCAGCGCGCTGGGAGCTCTCCTACACGTGATGCTGCAAAAGCCAGGTGGCTGCTCAGCCTTTTGGCACGTCCTGAGGGGCTTTTTTTTTTTTGTCAAAAACAGCGAGTGGAGAGGTAGATTTTACTTACTGGCCATGCACTGCTCGACATCAGTTGTGTCAGAATCAGGAGAGGAGAAATCTGGTCCTTAACATTCCAGGAAAAAAATAAAAGGAGCTCCTGGGTTTGTCTGGGGTTTTTTTTAAGTGATAAAACTCTTTTCCTTTTTGAACTGTGGGTCTGGAGGAGCAGCACTTTGTGAGGCATAAAATGATTAGAGCCCTGAATGAGAACCTGGTGATTTTTTTCCCCTGGAATCCCTGGATTATCCGTGGAGATCAACCCTGCCACGGGCAGGTTTGGGGTGCAAACAGGGCTCAGCAGGAGTTCTCAAAAGCATCTTGTTCAGTGCAGAGGATCTGCCAAAAGCAGAGCCTTTTCCAGGGTTGTGGGAGTTGTGACAAGTTCCAGGTGTGCAGGGAGGGCAGGCAGCTGATGCCATCACCACATGGGCAACGTGTTTTCATGTTTCCAAGTGTCTGCTTGACCTAATTCACATTGAAAACGTGGGCTTGGCTTGCTCTGGGCACAGGACACCAAGCTCTGCTGTGTCCTGCACCCTGGGAGAGGGTTTAGCACAGAAACATGGAATGGTTTGGCTTGGAAGGGACCTTAAAGATCATCTTGTTCCACTGCCCATGGGCAGGGACACCTTCCACCAGCCCAGGCTGCTCCAACCTGGCCTTGGACACTCCCAGGGATCCAGGGGCAGCCACAGCTTCTCTGGGCAACCTGTGCCAGGGCCTGCCCACCCTCCCAGCCAGCAATTCCTTCCAAATATCCCACCTAAATCTCCCCTTTTCCAGCTTAAAGCCGTTCCCCCTTGTCCTGTCACTCCATGTCTTGTCTAAAGTCCCTCTCCAGCTCCAGCTTCCCACAAAACAGTGACAATTTCCCTGCACCTCTCTCCAACTCCCCAAGTTGTTATCCTTGCCTTGCCTTGCCTTGCCTTGCCTTGCCTTGCCTTGCCT
>NW_020956693.1:0-24599 GCF_003031625.1 Empidonax traillii | reverse complement strand
GGGCTGGTGGAAGGTGTCCCTGCCCATGGCAGGGGGAGAACTTGATGGCCATTAACATCCCTTCCCCCCCAAACCATTCCATGAGTCTCTTCTAAGATAAAAACTTACAGATAAGCACCCTGGATTTTGACATTTGGGAGAACAACATGAGACAGGGAGAAGACACCACCAAAAGGAAGGGAGCTGCATCTTCTGCAAAAGCTTTCCATTGTTAAATAAGATTTTTAAAGCAGTGAAATGCAGAGACCAGGTAGTGAAAGTGGAAATCTATATATGGAAATGGTATTTCCTGCTCCCCACTGGAGCTCTGCCTGCAGTGGCCAGAAGGCAACAGTTTTCGTGTAACCCAAATAATTCCCTGCAAGGAGGGGAGGGAGAAAACATGGAATTCATGGGCATTACGAGGGGAGTCGGAATGCAGGGAACAATATTCCCTCTGTCCCTGGCATTACTGTAAGAGCAGGTCCAGTGTTGGCATCTGAGAGGAGGGTGATAAATGGAAATGTCTGATGGAGCTGCTGGCAGAGGGTCCTTCACAGGCACACACTGAATGCATTCAAGGGCTGGGGAAAAAAAAAAAATAAAAAAAAAAAAAGGAAAATTAAGTCTTTAGCTTGAGCTCAGTGTCTAAAGGATCCATGAAAGGGCAGAAACATTCCTCTTCCTGAGCAGCTCTTTAATTCAGGGCTCAGAATGCAATGGCTAAAAATAAACCCCAGCAGAGCTGCACTGGGAGGAAAAGTACCAGCTGTGTTATTATTGTCTAATTTTTTTATTATTATTATTAATATTATTCTTTTGATTTTCTTTCTTTGTGATTCTATCTATTTATTTGTTAGTTTATCTATTTATTTATTTATTTCCAAGAGGCTTTTGGAATGTCACAGAATCCCAGAACATCCTGAGCTGGGAGGGCCCCCCAAGGATCATCCAGCCCTGCTCAGGCCCATTCCCAGAGTCCCACCCTGTGTCCCAGAGGGTCATCCCGACATTCCTGAGCTCTGGCAGCCTCGCTGATGTGACCAAACCCTCAGAGCCCCCAGGCCAAGCCCAGCCATCTCTCCAGAGGGCTGTTTGGCCCTGGATCCACAGCAGGACAGCCCATCATGGGCACTGCAGCAGCTTCTCCCCCACCTGCTGATCAGAGCTGCCATCCAAAAAAATTCCCTCCTGGGAAGGGTTGGAAAGCTTTGGAAGGGGCTGCCCAGGGAAGTGGGGGAGTCACCAGCCCTGGGAGAGTTTAAAAACTGTGTGGATGTAGCACTGGAGGCCGTGGTTTAGTGGTGAAGATGGTGCTGGTTGATGGTTGGCCTTGATGATCTTGGAGGTCTCTTCCAACCTGAACAATTCCCTCGGTGTTGTGAGGAGGAGGAGGAGGCCAAGGGGTCACTGATGGCAACCTGCAAGTTGGTTTTAAATTCTGAAGTAAAAAGAACACCCAAACCCACAGCAACAACACAAATGGCTTTATTTGTGTCACCCTGAGGTCACCGATCCCTCTGGGGCCTGGTGGGTTCCTGAACTTCAATCCCTTTCTATTTTCCCTGTGGTTTGTGAGGCTCTGGAGTTGCTCTTCACAATTCAATAATCTCTCTCCTGAATCTTGTTTCTAGTGGCAAGTCAGCAGTTCTCAGTTCTAGGGAGTGTTGGTAATGGAAAAGAAAACACAACACAGCAAAAGGCAGGATCAGGTTAAAAATATTGTATTATATAATGTTTAATATAAAATAGTTATAATATTTTTATATATAATATAATACATAACATATAATTATATCTGTGTTGCATAAAATGTAACAAATTTATTTTAAAAAGAAATAAATATTGTACTATTTAAATTATTATTGTATTTACAGTACAATAAGGATGTGGAACTGTTAAAGCAGGACCAGAGGACTGGGAAAATGGTCAGAGGGATCAGTTGTGTCCCTGAAGTTCTCCCTCCTCAGTGTCAGCACCAGCACCCCAGAGTGTGTGTTCCCTCTGGATTTTACTTCATCAGTGAAATAAACCCCACTGAAATGTTATTTCTTCTGCCTGGGTGTGTCACCTGCACAAGACCTTCCACCCTGCTCCTCTCCACGGACTCTGCGCTCCAGGGAAAACTCTGTCCCCGAGCTGCTCTGGTCCTGGAGCTCCACCTCCTCTTCTTTGGGATTTGAAGGCTTAAATGCTCTTGATTTCATGGAATCCCAGAACCCCTGAGGCTGGAAAAGCCCTCTGAGATCATCCTGTCCCCCCCTGTGCCCGATGCCCACCTTGTCCCCAGCCCAGAGCACTGAGTGCCACTCCAGGCCTGCCTTGGACACCTCCAGGGCTGGGCACTCCAAACCTCCCTGGGCAGCCCCTGCCAGGGTCTGACCACCCTTTCCAGGGAGAAATTCCTCCTGTTGTCCCACCTGAGCCTCCCCTGGCCCAGGAAAGGAGATCCTTGGTGAGAATTAAACAGTATCCCCCCAAATCTCATCTCAAGGAAGGAAATAAAACTCATCACAAAGAGACAGATTTTAAGAGCATGATTGAGACACCCCCCTCCCACCTTAGGGAAGTATCTCCCATGCAGGAGATGCACATGGAAAAACACGAAATAAAATCAAGAAATCCAATTAAAATGTCCCTGAGAAGCAGGGAAGAGCATCAGGGTGAGAAGTTTGTGCTCCCTCGCAGAGGGAAGATGCTCAGACCTCGACAGCTCGTTACACATCAAGGCCAGTGGCAAAGAAATGTCATTCCCATCCCAGCAGGTGCCTGGCAAAGTCGGTGTCAAGTGATATTTGGGGCTGTCAGGCAGTTTTTTATGTACCTTTCAGGCTTGGATAGAGCAGGAGGAGGACGGAAAAAAAATCCCAGGGCTTGATTACTGTGAGATCGAGGCTGATCTACCTGAGGAAATAAATGACTTAATAAAATAATTCCATTAAAATAAATTACTGTACCCCTGAAAGGTCCCTCCTTCAGTCTGTCTGTCCTGGGAAGACAGGGGAGGTTCTTCAGCTCATACCAGTTTCATCCCAACTTAACTCTTCTGCTCTCAGGAGGGTTGTTTTGGGTTTTTTTGTGCTGTGTTAAAGAAGAAATGTCAAATCCAAAATCAATTTGTGAAACAGAGATGAAGGCTCATATTCTGTGTGAAAAGAAATGTGTTCTTGCTTAATCTACTGAAGGGTGGAATTGTGCCAAAATCAGAGGGAAAAACGTGGCCAAATAAGAATTCAGATTATAAGGAAATAATGGGAGGTGTGAAAATGTTGTTGAAAGAGAACTCCAAGTGTGTTCCAAGCATTCCAGTCCCATATTCAGCAGGAATTCCAGAGGAATTTCTCCCTGGAAAGGGTGGTCTCTGCTTTTAATTTCAGAGCCGGGCATTGGTTCTCTTTTCAGCAATAATTTCAATACTAATCCTTTACAATAAATTCAGGAGCTCCTCTTCTCTTGGCCGAGCTGATGATGGTGTTTATTTTCAATTTTCTTGTGCAAGAAATAGACTCACAGCTTCCAATCCTTCATTCCTTGGACCTGACCTGCTCCTTTGATCACCTGTGTTTTAACAAAATGGGAAGGGAAACGAGGCAAAAATTGGGATACTTCATAGAATCATGGAATTTGGGTTGGAAGGGAACTTAAAGATCTTCCCATTCCACCGCCTGCCATGGGCAGGGACACCTTCCACTATTCCAGATTGCTGGAACCTGCCTCGAGAGCCCAACCACCAGCAAAAAGCCCTTCCCAAAACCCCAGTTTGGGGAGTTTTCCTCCCTCTGTGCCACTGTCACAGAGTGACAGCAAATCCCCCCTTCCCAGCAAATCCCCCCTGCCCCTGCCTCGTCCCCAGGGGGGTTGAGGGATGGCTTTTTGTCCCCAGAGGTGGCAGCTCTGACCTGGCAGGCAGCAGGGCCACCATCAGCAGGTGATTTCCCACAGAACCTCTGGCTTCCCATCGTTTCAGTGTCTGCCTGGGCTGTCGGATTTGAGGAGGGACGAGCAGCTCTCGAGGGCTTTTAATTTGATTTAATGAAGAGAAGAGCTGTCCTCGTGCTGAGAGGGGCCATCCATAGCTGGTTCCCAACTTAGAAGACAAGCTAATGTGATTTCAGCAGAACATTCACTTCCATTTCCAGCAGCATTTCCCAGCAAGAGCTTTGCTTTTCCTGCTCCTTCGTGTCCTTTCTAAATAAAACCCGAGGAGCTGAAGGGCTGTCGGGAAAGACAAGGGGAGTTTGGCTAATCTTGTCTCACATCAGGGGCTCACAGACGAATTGGATTGGATTCTTGATCAAATTCCAGCAGCTGAAAGTCTCCCCTGTTCAGGGTTCTGGATTATCAGAGGAAAATCTCCTGGAATATCCAAGTGACAGGAAAATACCCCAGGTGAGTTGTGTTACACAGACCCGAACCTAATTCATCTGGAAAAGAAAAAAAAAATTAATAAGTCTAATTTTTGGATGGTGTAAATAGTTACAACCTTGGTGTGAAGAGTTACATTTTCACTGGGTTACCCAAAATCCCAAGAAGGGAATTCCATGGATGACGATGCAAAACAGACACTTAATCTTTACTATTTCATTTGGGAAAGAAAAATATTAAAATATAAAAGTAGATACAATTTCTTAACGGTGTAAATTGTTACAGCCTTAGTGTAAATAGTTCTACCTGGACTGGATTACCCAAAATATCAAGAAGGGAATTTCATGGATGATGATGTAACAGAGATCATTAATCTTTACTTATTCATCCAGGAAAAAAAACCCTGGGACTAATTTTTGGATGGTGTAAATAGTTATGACCTTATTGGTGTAAATAGTTCCACATGGACGGGGTTACCCAAAATATCAGGAAGGGAATTTCATGGGTGATGATGTTACAGAGATATTTAACGTTACAAAGTCATCTGGAAAAGATAAAAATTAGCAGGTGTAATTTCGGGATGGTGTAAATCATTATGACTTCATCGGTGTAAACACCTGGGCTGGGTCACCCAAAATACCAGTAAAGGAATTTTTTGGATGTGACTCAGCATCATTCCCTGTGGGACATCCTTTGGATCTCCCTGGCTGTGACACAGCAAAGACATTCAGGGCTTTTCCCACCGTGTTTTCCCCAAGTTTTCCTGCCCAGCCCAGCCCAGCCCTGCTCTGCTGCATGAAGATGTCCAAGCAGCAAAGAGACAAAAATAAAACCCCAAACCAAAACCCAGCATTAAAAAATAATAAAAAAAAAAAAATTATGAACTGCTCGAATGGGTCCATCTGCCGGGTCCTAAAAAGCAATTTATGGCCTTAGGAAAAGCCACTCGGGTTTCAAAGGACACAGAGATCATTTATTGCTTCTTGCCTTCGAGTTAAGAGTGTTTTATGGTGCCTTCCTCTTCCCACCTTTTATTTCATCGTGGCAAGTGCAGGACAGCTCATATTTCCAAGGAATAAGTGGATATGAAAGAGATGGTTCTCCATCCCTCCCTCTGAAATGTGAGGGGATTCTCAGTAACTTAATTACCAACCTGGAGCAATCAGATGAGAAGAGGCAGTTGACCTCCAAAAGCATCGTGGTGGAAGAACCTCTTTTATGAAATGTCATAAAACTCCAAAGATTTGCTGAGGAAGGGACAAAAGGGAGATTTAGGGGGTGCTTTTATGGTCCTGGCTCTGCCAGAGCTCCCTGGGACCCAGGGCAGGACATCAAGCCCAGAGAGTGGTGGGGACTGGGGCTGCATCCTGGTGGGATCCGGTCACCAGTGGTGTCCCCAGGGATCAGTGCTGGGCCCAGTCCTGTTTAATACCTTTACTGATGATTTAGATGAGTGCTGGTTCCGTGATTCTATGTTCCTCAGTCTTGCACAATTCCTGTCCTCACCCAGGTGATCCAAGACCTGGGGACATTCCCTCACCTCCTTCAGCTGGTTCAGTAGGTCCCTCACATCAGGTTTTGGCCACAAAGCCCTTCCCTGGACTTACTACCCTGAGGTTTTGGGGAGCTGAAGGATGTGGGGGGAGGCCAAAATGCCTAAGGAGGGGAAAAGGGGTGGGAAAATGTGTGGATGATGCATTTGTTGGGATGCAGCCTCCGGCATGGACCCACCAACCTGCTGGACCAGGGAGATGGGAAGTTCATGCTCTTCCAACCTTATCCTAAAAACAAACCAGGACAGATGGAAGGGATGGATCCAGCACAGCCAAATCTGGGCCTAGCCAGATATATTTTGGATATTTCCCATCCAAACATATTCCATTTCCTATCCAAACACATGGCATTAATCAGCTGCTGTTTAATTCACGGCAAAGCTCTCTCTGCTTGAGTTTCCTCTCAACCCTTTTGACATTTTGGGCGCTGTGGGACACAGCTGATGGCAGGGCTTAAAACAACCAGGAAGAAAATAAATCCCATCCACTGGAACGAGTTGTGTTCCCTCTGTCCAGGGAAATTCCTGCCACAACAGATCACTGTGCATCCGACATGTGCTGACTTTCCACCTTATCCTGTATTTCTGTGCACAAACAGGGAAATGCAGGTGAATTAATGTCTTCGATCCATGCCATGAATCCACAGGTTCCCAAAGAGCAGCTTGGAGAGCCCACTGGTTATTTTATTATTCAAATAATTTTAATTACCACCCCCTCCTTTCTGGATTCTCATTAAAACACCTTCGCAGGGGGGAAATTATCAAAGAGTTTATTTGGCTGATTCATCAATAAGAAAACAGTAGCCCAAAAAAGAAAAAAAAAAAAAAAAAAAGATCCCCCCTCAGTCTTTGGGAACACAGACATTCCTGGCAGTGACAGAGCTGGAGCATAATTACTCTGCTGTGTGATGACTTTATTAGGGGAATCTGCATTAATCTGCCTTGGAAATGACAAATTTCACAGAGGTTTTATTAGGATGTGGCTGCTCAATGACTGATACGACAACGACACGTGTAGTAATCACAACCTCCTAATGCACTGGGACTCCTGGAGCTCCCAGGTGGAGCTTCTGCTCCTTCCAGGAGCCGAAAGAAAACAATTCCAGGATGTTGTACTGATGATGAGCTGCCTGAAAGGGTTGGGTTTACCCCAGAACTCTCCCACTGCACTGGTGGATGTTGGTGTTCAAAGGGTTGCTGTGGACCTTTACAGAGGAATTAAACAAAAATAGTCATGGAATAAGACCCTGGAACAGCAGGATCCTTTGTTTTGGCAGGCAAATCCAGGGAAAAGCCTTTTACTTTGGGAATGAGCTGGAAATAACGCTGAAGGATGTTAAATGGGATAATGCTGCAGGATATTCTATGGGGTAATGCTGAAGGATGTTGTTCTGTGTCACCTGGAGGCCTCAGCAATCCTGAGATGCCCCAATTGCCCTCTCCAAACTCTCTGGGTGCTGGAGAACTGCTGGAAAACCAGAGCAAAGCCCAGAGGTGGGATGGGAGCAGTCCCAGTGCTGAGCCCCTCATCTTGATCCCCTTGCTCTGAGTGACCCCAGCTGAGGAAATGGCCTCAAGTTGTGCCAGGAGAGGTTTAAAATTGAATTTTAGGAGAAGTTTCTTCATGGAAAGGCTGCCCAGGGCAGTGGTGGAGTCCCCATCCCTGGAAGTGTTCACAAAACATGTGGACGTGGTGCTTGAGGACACAGGTTAGTGGTGAACATGCTGGTGGTGGGACTTGATGATCCTAAAGGTCTTTTCCAACCTTATCCATTCCATGACTTGGCTGAGTTGATCCTTTGGGCATCACTGGGTGGTGGATTCCGAGGGGGAATCGTCTGCCCCACTCTGGGCTGGGCCCTGGGGAGAGGGTGGAAGGAAGAGTTAGGGCAGCACAGGCAGGAAAAGGTTTAGGTTAGACTGAGATGAAAAGTGGGATTGCCCAGACAGGCTGTGACTGCCCCTGGATCCCTGGAAGTGTCCAAGGCCAGGCTGGAGCAGCCTGGGATAATGGGAAAGGGTTTGGAACAAGATGAGCTTTAAGGTCCCTTCCCACTCAAACCATTCTGGAATTCTGTGACCTGTTCCACTCTCCCACCCCACATGGGGCAGGGCACCCCCTGGGCACCAGCAGAGCTTTGCAATGAAAGATTCTTCACAGAGCAGACAAAACTCCTCTTGTTCTCCCAGGTCTCCTCCAGGGGAGTTGTTTCCACTGAAACTCCCATCGCTGCTCCACCTGCAAGAGAGCCTTGGAACCCTCATTATTCAATTAGACAGATGCACTGGCAATAAAACATTCATTTTTTGCAGCAGCACAAGCCGAGTGAGATTCCCTTGAATACCTGCAGCCACATTCCCTAATTACTGCCTCGTATATCTCAGCTGTATTATTTGGGATTTGCCAGTGGAAATAAATGCACTGCTCTTGCTGCTCATATTTCACCCCAATTTACTGGGATGATGTTAATGAGGTCCCTCCACCACAGAGAGCCCTCGCCTGGAGAGCTGGGCCGTGGTTTGCTGCCCGTAATTTCATTTACCAGAGGCTTTCCCCCCGTCAGAGATTCAGGGTAAATAAATAAAGAACCAGCAGCCCCCGGGAACGCCCCAAAGGGTTGATTTTTTTTGCTCATTTGCATTCCTCATTTACGAGACTGCAACGACATGGAGAGAAAAATAACGATTTGATTAAAATGCTGGAGATTTGGAAGTGATCTGAGTGTGTTGGGAGGTTGAAATTGTTAACAAGCCCTGCTTTGCTGGGCCTTGTTAACAACGACTTTGCTGTTGGAATTCTCCAGTTAGGGCAAGTTTAATATTTAATATTTATAGAAGGCACAAACAGAGGCCATGGAAAGGTGTCCCAGGGCTTCTTGGCCCTGGGGATCTTCCTCTTCTCCTTCTGCTGATGCTTTGGGGTCACTTGGATGTTGGAGGAGGGTCGGGATGCCAAGAAAATCAAAGTTTGGGCAAATAAAGGCATCAACTGTGGGGGGATTGAGGAGCCTGATTTAGGAAAGGGCTCCTCTGGACTTAGGAAAGGATTCTAGGGAATTAGGAAAGGATGTCCCTGTGCTGACTCCAGAGGTGAGACAGGAGCTGGTTGGGACATTATTGGCAGATAAGGGGTCTGGTTTTCATTTCCTGAGCTGCTTTCAGTGGGACTTGGTGCCATTGGCTCCGACTCAGGAAGTTTTAGATGCAGAAATAGGAATTTTAGGTGCATAAATAGACATTTTAGGTGCATAAACAGCTTTTTAGGTGCATTAGTGGACAGATTTGAGGTCCCACTGCACATCCTGCAGTCCATGAACGAGAACAAATCCCAAACAACCACCTCCATCTGAGCACTTGCTCTTACATGACCTGAATATCCCCCCCAGGTTTGTTCAGGGCTTTATTTCTGTTTTCACAGAGCATCAAGGAATTCAAAGAAGGGAAAAACCTGGATCGTGGCACTCCTTGAAATGGTGACACACCTGGATTTTTTCCTCAAATGAACCTCCTGGTAAGAGTTGGCAGGTTTTAGGTGACAAAGAAGTTTGGGTTTCAAACATAAGGTTCTTAGACCCGGAACAGGGTCAGCCAAGTCCATCTGGGCAGAAGCTCTTGCTGTGTTTTCTGAGGATGGAAAACAGGCTGAGCTGTTCCTGCACTGCAGGTTTGATGGGAAAACACGTGGGAATCTCCCATTCCATTTACTGTGTAACACTTGGAAAGCATCTCAGTCCTCTGGGAAGGAGGAAGGAAGTGTAAAAATGGAAAATGAAATATAACACATTAAAAAATAAAAGGAAATGAATAAAAAATGAAAATTAAAAATGAAAGTTAGAAGTTAAAACAAATTTTAAAAAATAAATACAAATAAAATAAAGACAAATAAAAGAAATAAAACTAAAATAAATAAAAATAAAATAAAATAATGAAAATGAAAATGAAATCAAATGAAAATAAAAATAAAAATAAAAATTCAAATGAATAAAAATAAAAATAAGTGAAATAAAAATAAATAAAAATAAAATTAAAATTACATTAAATAAATAAAGATGAAAATAAACTAAAATAAAATAAAAATTTAAAAATTTAAAAATAAGTAAAAAAAATAAATAAAAATTAAAATAAATTTTTAAAATAAAGAAAAAATAAAATAGAATAAAATAAGTCCCAGTCAGAACTCTGATTTCTGTAAGGAGTATAAGGAGTAAAGGAGAAAGGAAAGGCAGGATTTAAAGCCTCTTTCTGCCTGGGAACAAGTAAAACAGGTTATTCAATTGTTTGGTCTTGGTTAAACACCCAGGATGGAGTTTGGTTCAGTCAGGAGCAGGAGTTCTCAATGACCAGCTGGTTTTACAGCAGCAATAACAACATCATTAGACTGGCAATCAAAAGAGAGGGGGGAAAAGGGAGGGGGGGGATGAAAAAGCTCAATTAGGCAGAGGAAAAATGGAACGGGTGGCAAGTGCGGTCGAGTGGATTAAAGGAAGGAGGAAAGGTTAATTGGGAGCAGGAACTGAGAGCAAACCATTAGTAAGGAGCTGGGAACATTCCCCCCAGCGCTGGGGGAATTGCCTGAGGAATTTGGGAGCTGCCCATCCAGGGGAAGAGAAGGAATTGCAGGCAGGAGCTCTCGGGGATGGGCCTGGGCAGGACCCGGAGTTGGACTCCGAGATCCTGGGGGGTCCCTCCAAACTCAGCAGGTTCTGGGTTCTCCTTCATGGAACCTCCCTGAGGGATGATGTTCCTCAGCACTGAGGGGCTCCTGTGGGACATGTCCCACATCTGCTCCTGCTGCTTGTCCCTCTGGGATGGGAATCGTCCACATGGAGAGAGATTGGAGGAGAAGGACACCCAGGAAGGTGGGATGGTGGTTGCTGCTGGTGGGAATGCTGGAGAGGAAATCATGGAGATGATCCAAGGGCTGGAGCCAGGCTGGGAGAGCTGGGGGGGTTCCCCTGGAGAAGAGAAGGATCCAGGGACACCTGAGAGCCCCTTGCAGGGCCTAAAGGGGCTCCAGGAGAGCTGGAGAGGGACTGGGGACAAGGGATGGAGGGACAGGACACAGGGAATGGCTTCCACTGCCAGAGGGCAGGGTTGGATGGGATATTGGGAAGGAATTGCTGGCTGGGAGGGTTGAGAGAGGCTGGAATGGAATTCCCAGAGAAGCTGTGGCTGCCCCTGGATCCCTGGAAGTGTCCAAGGCCAGGTTGGAGCACCCTGGGCTGGTGGGAGGTGTCCCTACTGGAACTGGATGATCTTTAAGGTCCTTTCCAACCCAAATTCCATGATTCTAGGAAGTATCCCATTTTTTGCCTCATTTCTCTTCCCATTTTGTTAAAACACAGGTGACTGAAGGAGCAGATCAAGTCCAAGGAATGAACAATTGGAAGCTTTAAACCCACTTTTTGCTTAGGAAAATTGAAAATAAACGCCATCATCAGCTCGGCCAAAGCTGCCCAACAAACAGCCCTTCCTGCACTGAAATTGTTCACGGGAAGACTGAAAAAATTCAATTTATATTTATTATTTTCCAGCCTCCAGAAAACTAATTTCATACAATAGAGGGGAAAAAACAAGACAGAGATGAACTGAAATCCGTGATTTCCCTCTGATAGGAAAGGTCAAATATTAAATCAATATTTGGTGTGGGAAAGAAATCAGCCTGAGGTGGGGGGTTATTTTCCCTCCTATCTGACTGGAAAAGGACATAACACACTCAGAGATTACCATAAAATAAACTTCCAACCCGGCCATAAAATCCTAAATGTAGTTATGATTGGAGTTTGTGAACTGTAGCCTTAATATATTACATAAAACTGCAAACTTTTTGTTTCATAAAGCTTTGCTAAGTCAAAAAAAAAAAAAAAAAAAAAAAAAAAAAATTGCAAATAAAAAAAAAGAAAGAAAAAAAAAAAAAAAAAAAAAAAAAAAAAAAAAAAAAAAAAAAAAAAAAAAAAAAAGATAATTGCTCATAAATATCAGGTGCAGATTCACCTCAGCCGTGAAAAGAAGTGAAAAAATAAATGTTCCCTTTAACTCACACATTTTGAGAGTTATTTTTCATGTTAAAATGCACTTTTTTAAGCTTAAGTCATGGAATGGTCACATTAGAAGGGCCGGGTTTGATACAGGAATTTACAATAAGTGCAATAAAAGGGAAGTTAAAGCCCAAAAAATGAAGGGCTGGGGAATATTCCACTGCCCAAAATCACTTGCACTGGTAAAACATGAATTTTCATCTCTTCCAAAAGTTTTTCATGGCTAGTTGCAGCCACTTTGGATATTCCTGGTTGATCCCAGCTCATTCCAGGTCTTCTTTGTTGCACTGACTGTGTGGAGAGGTGAGTTCCATGGGGAACCCCTGCTTTCCACAGTAAAAACATCTCCCTTTGGAATTTCCGTGTAAGAACAATTTTTCCAAGTACAAAAATTGAATTTCTCTTGGAATCCCAGGATGACTGAGGTTGGAAAAGCCCCCTGGGAGCCCAAATCCAGCTGTCCCCCAGCACTGCCAGGGCCACCCCAAGCCGTGTCCCCGAGTGCCACGTCCATCCTTTATTCCCAATGCTGGTGCCACATCCATCCTTTATTCCCACTGTTGGTGCCACATCCATCCTTTATTCCCAGAGTTGATGCCACATCCATCCTTGATTCCCAGTGTTGACATTTGGGGAGGTTCAGCTCTCCCAATCTCCCCTTTTCCAGCCAGTTTATTCCCCCCTAAATATCAATATTCCCATTCCATTTGTCCCTTTTTCCATGTAATCCACCCAAATTTATGGTAATTTTACCTGCTTTTACAAATGAGGAATCTGGGTAAAAAGAAGGAATTGCAGCAGTTTTCCAAATGATTTTCCTCTATTGCAACATCTGAGAGGTCCTCTCTGTGTCCTTCCAGCTTTTAGGGGTGAGAGGGACTGTGGAAAAGTGGAGATTAATGTTTGGGCACGAATAAAACACATTCAAACATAAATTAAATATTATATAACAATAAATATATCGACTAAAAACCAATTAAATATTCTCAGTAACACCTCCCAGGGGAGAAACCTGGGAGAGGATCAGATCTTCAGCACTCAAATAGGGGGAATTTCCCTTGTTTCCTCTTCCCTGGAAATCCTGGGGGAGTGTGTTTGTGTGGGACACCAAACGCAGCAGGAAAAGGTCTCTGGAATTCCTCTGGGTGGGTGTGTGTTTGTGTTGGTGGGAGACACCAAATGCAGCAGGAAAAGGTTGTTCAGGGCAGGGATTTAAGAGGAGGTGGATGATCCTTGAGGTCCCTTCCAACCCCTTAACGTTCCATAATTACCAGTATTAATAAATTGGGGGTAGACCAAACATCCCCCAAGGCTTGTGCTGATGTGCTACAACGCTTCCTTTCGACTCCAGTGGGAATTTCTTCAGGACTTTGTATCCCTGGGTGGGTCCAGGGACACTCCTGAGCCCTGGGAATGAGAAGAGCTGATGACAGATTGGAAAGCTGAGGAAAAGGGGGAAAGCAGCTTGTTGTGTTCCCTCCTCATGGAATGGTTTGGGCTGGATATTTCTGATCGTCTGTTTCCAGGAGTGAAGGTGTCACCCCCTAGACCATTGCCTTGAACAATTCCAGGGCTGGGGCATCCACAGAGCACCCAGTCTCAAGGAAAAGATGGGTTTCACACCCTCCCTGAGTTTGACAACCCTGGATAGTGCAAATCAGGGATTTGAGGGCCTGTGAGGACTCAAATCTCCTTCCAGAGCACAGATCAGAGCCTGACATTTCCTCAAAGCCCAGTGATTTCATCCAGCTCCCAGAACTTCCCCCGTGCTGAGCGCTGGGGAGCCAAGCTGTTGCTTTGGATGCCTTTGGAGAAGGACAAAGGAACAATCCCAACGTCCTGGGAAGGTTTCTGGAGGGGAAATGTCAGCCAAGGCATCTGTGGGGTGGTGGGACCAGACGGGCCTGGGCATCTGCTGGGGGAGAGGAGGCCAGGCAGGGATGGAGCCTGGCAGATGGTGAGGTGGGAGATCCATCCTTCCCTTGCCAGAGCACAGAGCAGAGTCTCAGGGAGACTAAGGAATGGAGCAGCTCAGTCCCGGGGATGGGGAATTATTTGGGATTCATGGGTTGAAGATGAGAGTAAATCAAGACCTACAAATTGCTCCTGATGGAGGAGAGGAGGGGCAGGACTGAGCTCTGCTCTGGAGGGAGCAGGGACAGCCCCCAGGGAATGGCTGGAGCTGTGCCAGGGGGATTCCTGGTTCTGAAGGGTTGGGTATGGGAGGGAGCACCAGGATCATAAACTCACACAGTCATGGAATTGTTCAGGTTGGAAGAGACCTTCAAGATCATCAAGTCCAACCATCAACCAGCACCATCTTCACCACTAAACCACGGCCTCCAGTGCTACATCCACACAGTTTTTAAACTCTCCCAGGGCTGGTGATTCCCCCACTTCCCTGGGCAGCCCCTTCCAAAGCTTTCCAACTCTTCCCAGGAGGGAATTTTTTTGGATGGCAGCTCTGATCAGCTGCTGCAGTGCCCATGAATGGACTGTCCTGCTGTGGATCCAGGGCCAAACAACCCTCTGGAGAGATGGCTGGGCTTGGCCTGGGGGCTCTGAGGGTTTGGTCACATCAGTGAGGCTGCCAGAGTTCAGGAATGTCGGGATGACCCTCTGGGACACAGGGTGGGACTCTGGGAATGGGCCCAGCAGGGCTGGATGATCCTTGGGGAACCACATCCAAGGCAGAGATGATGCAGTTGGTTGTAGCAGTTTCCTCCTGGAAAACACATTCCAAGGGGAAATGCTTGGGTTTGCCCTGTTCTGTGGGGGAAGGGAGAGGCTGAGATCACTCTGCTCCTCGCTGTCCTTCCCAGTTGATTCCACACTGCCTTTTCCTGGATCCCCTGTGAACACAGCAGCGAATTGTAAAGGGTTTTAAATATTTATTGATCTTTTTTTTTTTTTTTTTTCCCCTGCACTTATTTCCAGAATCTCCCTCTAACACTGAGCCAGGTCACTCTGCAAACCCCTCGTAACTAAAACAGGACAGCAAGGAAACACCTTTGGAGCTGAGATGGATGAAATAAGAAACTTAACAAAAAATTACACCTAAATAACTAATTCTGCCCTGGAAGTCAAAATATCAGAGTGATCCATGCTCAAGAAGGGGCCAATATGAGAGGTCTGAGGTGATGGAAAACTGGGGTGATCACAGAAATGGCAGAGAAATCTAAAGTTCTGTTTGGATTCGTATTGACAAGAACCCACAGGAATTGTTTTTGCTCTAAGGAGATTTTCTTTGCTTTCCACATATTCCTGTGGGCAGAGAAAAGATTTCATAGAATCCCAGGATGGTTTGGGTTCAAAGGACCTCAAAGCCCATCCAGTGCCACCCCCTGCCATGGGCAGGGACACCTTCCACCAGCCCAGGGTGCTCCAACCTGGCCTTGGACACTTCCAGGGATCCAGGGGCAGCCACAGCTTCTCTGGGATTGTTATATTCTAGTGCAATACTTACATCCCATCATTCCTGTTTCTTGCAGGTGGGAGAAGAGGTTTATTTTGGAAAGGAGCTTTAGATAAGGGATGGAGAGACAGGACAAGGGGGAATGACTTTAAACTGAAACAGGGCAGGGTTAGATGGATATTGGGAAGGCATTCCCAGCTAGGAGGGTGGGGAGGCCCTGGCCCAGGTTATCTCATTTTCAAATTTCCTGTGATGGGAAATCCAAGGGAACCCTTGTGCAATTGTTCCCGGGTTAATCACATCACTGCTTCACAACTGGGCCGCGTTTCTGAACGTGCCTTGCTCGTTTTCCAGCTCTTGGAATGCAGAGAAGTTCAACAAACACCCCCGTGAAGGGCTGACAGTCCTCTTTGTTCCTCGATGTCTGAGAGTTTATTCATTTGTGTTAAGTCACTCCGTGTTTGTTTTCACCTTTCCCAACAATCAGCACAAAAGCTGCTCATTAACACCCCGTTCTCCTCGGTGTTTACTCCTCTCCTAATTAATGTCATCTGCAATCTTAATTAGTGGGAAGTTTTGCTTATTGTTGCAAATATTGCCGTAGTTGAGACGTGATGTTCGAGTTATCAGTTCGATGACAGCACCCAGACAGCTGAAAAGGCTTTAATTCCCATTTAAAGGAAGGCTTTAATTCACCTAATTACTGCCATGACAATCATGCACCATTGATCCAAAGGTCAGGTGGCACCAAATGCTTTATGGAAAACTGAGGACACATCAATATAAGCGGTTGGGTGGACATAATTAATTATCTCAGATATTTCTAGCAAGGAGCTGGAAAGCTTTTCAGATCACCGTCCTCTCCATTTTCAATAGTTTGGCTCCTAAAATAGAGTTGGAAGGGAAAATATTTTATCAGGATGTGATCCAGAAGAAGACTGGGAGGGGGGTATTGGTTGGCTGGTGTTTTCACATGAATGATAAATCACAGAATTATGGAATTATAGGATGGCTGGGGTTGGGAGGGACCGGTGTGAGGCCCAGGAGGTGACGGGAGTGAGCAAAGTGTGCAAGGTCATAACACAAACGATTCTGGCTCCCCCACAGGGAATATTCTGCTTTTTCAGCTCCTGTGCCACCACAGGTGAAGGATTTGAAAGTTCCCCCTGTCAGCTTCTCCGGATTTGATGAGGGAGGAGATGTCACAAGGGGGCTGCTGATGAGCCCAGAGCTCGGATACTGCCAATCACAAAATCATGGAATATCCTGAGTTGGAATCTCACAAGGATGATCAAATCCAACCCCTGGCCCTGCTCAGACACCCCAACAATCCCTCCTGTCCCTCAGAGTGTTGTCCAAACCCTCCTGGAGCTTTGGCAGCCTTGGGGCTGTGCCCACTGCCCTGGGGAGCCTGTTCAGTGCCAACCACCCTCTGGGGGAAGGATTCATCCCTGATATCCATCCCAATATCCTCCCATCTGAGCAGTATCAGGATGGTTCAGCAGTTCTTCCCCTCCTGTTTTCAAATTAACCAACAAACCCCCCTGAATCTCAGTAATAAATTCAGCAGGGTTGGTTTCTTAGTAAGTGGCACCTTCTGCCCTCAATAAAAGTTTAAAAAAAAAGGCTTTTTCATCCCTTCCCAGCCACTGCAGAACAGTTCCTGTGGATTTGTGCTATTCCCAGCAGGGATACAGTGGCTGACTCTTCCTAAAAGCAAAAGGACAAGATTCCTAATGGGCATAAATGCACTGAGGCCAAGGAAGGGATGATGGGATCCACCACGTGCCAGAGTCTTCACATGAATGAAATGACCAGAACTGGAGTGAAAAGGACCAAAAGGAATCAAATATCTCAAAGAACCTGAAGGTTCAGATGTCTCAAAGGACTTGAAGGAACCAAATGTCTCAAAGGACCTGAAGGATTCGGACTCAGATGTCTCACAGGACCAGGAGGAGTCAAATTTCCCAAGGGATCTGACAGAGTCAAAGGTCTCAAAGGATCTGAAGGAACCAAATGTCTCAAAGAACCTGAAAGAGTCAAAGGTCTCAAAGGATCTGAAAGTCTCTGAATGTGTCAAAGGACCTGAAGAACTCAAATATCTCAAAGACTTGAAGGAATCAAATGTCTCCAAGGACCAGGGGGACTCAAATGTCCCAAAGGACCTGCAGGTTCAAATGTCTCCAAGGTTCTGGAAGAGTCAAAGGCCTCAAAGGACCTGAAGGTCTCCAAATGTCTCTCATCCCAGTTGTGGAGTCTTTGGGGAAGCCTTGCCTGGGTGTCTGCACTGTGTTAAACACCACTGGGCACTCACCTCCAGCTGCTCTTAATAGACACTGATAAAATAATCATCATTTTAACAGGCTAAGGTGGGGAAAAAAAGCCTGTTTTCCTCTCAAAACCACAAGAGCCTCTATCTGTGTTCAGGTTGGAAAATCTACTTATGGTTTGTTGATTTTTTTTTTTTTTTTAAATTTTTAACAGTCAAGTTTAATCCTGATTAAAATTCTCTCTCAAAACTGAAGGTATTAATTCCATCTCCCCCCTGCCAGACATGACATTTATCCCCCAGCAAGCCTGAAAACCTCCAGCAGTTTTAGTGAGGGGATATTTTGAGTTTCAGGCCACGAGGGAAGGGGTGTGTTGTGGTCCATTTTGGTCACAGACTTGTTTTCCAGCCCTCTAAAGCAGAATTAATCGATCATTACAGCCATCATCACTGAGAGGGGCTTGATTTCTGCTCCACTCACACTGCTCTGTGACCTGCAGCAAAAGACAGGGGTTGTTCCTGTTGGGAAAATAAATCATGTTCTGATTTGCATGCACATGTAGTTAAGGCTTATCTTCTTCAGCTGGGGAGGAACAGAAATTTCTTCCGGAGTTGCCTCTCTCATCTCCATTTACAAATCTTAATATTTGGGCCACAGGACAATTTCCAAGCTGCCTTTGCCAGTTGGGTTTAATCCTTGGAGTTTTGTTTTTCATTTTGAGGACCGTGTGGCTCTGTTAATTTGCGGGAGGGAGATTAAAATAAAAGGCATCTTCACGATTGTCCTCAAAGCGCAGAGATTCCCACGAACGAATAAATCCTCCCTCATATGAGTTTCTGATGGGCAAAGTGGCCGCAGTGGGAGAAGGTCTCCTTCCTGATTGACTTCCTCGAGCGAGTTCAAAGTGTTACAGGTCCTTAAGGTGAATTTCCAGAAATGAGGAGCTGGGGAAAAGAAGGGAGAGCAGGAACTGAGGGAAGGGCAGGAGCTGTGTCAGGGAAGGATTAGGTTGGATTTTAGGACAAGGCTCTTCCCCCAGAGGGTGGTTGGCACTGAACAGGCTCCCCAGGGCAGTGGGCACGGCCCCAAGGCTGCCAGAGCTGCAGGAGGGTTGGGATGATCCCTCAGGCACAGGGGGGGTTGTTGGGGTGTCCTGGGCAGGGCCAGGGGTTGGGCTGGATGATCCTGGTGGGTTCCCTTCCAGCTCAAGATATCCTGGGATTCATCTGTTCTGTCCACAAAAAACATCTTTATTCTGGAGCAGAACTGGAAGAGTCACAAGAAGTGATGGAAGGACAGGTTTAAATCTTGTGTCTGATTCAAATAGAGAGAGAGAATTAGTATGGAATGAGGGTCATTATCCAGGGATTTCCATCTCATTCCAGTGCCAGGGATGAAGCTGTCAGTGAAACTCTTATTTTAGGAGTTTAGGTCATTCCCTGAGTTGATAAATCACTGATAAAAGCAGGGAAAGAGTGAGGTGATTTAGGCTCCAGTGCACACCAGATATTAAATACTAACCCTACCACAGGGACAGCAGGGACAGAGGCACCACTAGGACAGGGCTGGGAAGGGTGAATGGTGGCTTTTCCCGTCACAGCACTGGTCATATTTGCTTTTTCACACCACCAATATTGCAGTGGAGCTGAAGGAGAAGAGGGAAACCCTCTCAGAGCTGTTTCCTGAATAATGGAGTTATCAGAGGGAAAATATCGACTTTGGGAAGCAGCTGCTCCAGGTGGGTTCTTGATAGCTCAGCCAAGCGTGTTGAGGTCTTGCACCTTTTAAAACCCACCATTCCTGTGCTGCTTTGGTGTTGGATGACCTGGGCATGTTCCAAGGATTTGGCTTTCTGTGGAGGGAGGGAACCGGGTGGCCAAGTGAGGACCGTGATCCCCAGGATCTCCTGGTGGCACTGATTGGCTCCTGCAGGAGGATCTGGGAGAGGTTTTGGCCATGCAGGAGCAACTCTGGGGAGCACAGACAGGCATCCAAACCCCAACTGGATCAAACATGGGAAGATCCAAAGTGCAGCTGCAGGGATGTCCCAGCGGAGGTGGCTGGTGGGAAGTGACTCTGTTCTCCTTCAAAAGGACAGCGGTTGGCAAATTTTCTGTGGTGTCACAGCAAGAAACAGGAATTCTGGGTGGTTTAAACAGGATAAACTCAGATCACAAGGAGGTTTGGGACACCAGGAACAGAGCGGTTCCGGAACAGCTTCCCAGCGACACCACCAGGGAGAGGAAATCGGAGCCCCTTTGAAATGCAATTTACGACCAATTTATGATCTTTATGGCTCACAGATGGGAAAGGGTGGGACTCCAAGGAACATTATGGGGTCCACTCTGCTCTTGCCAGACCTCTGCACTGGGTTCATGAGCTGCAGCCACAGGAGTCACCACAGGGAGCAGGAGAAGGTCGCTGCGGGAGGGAACCCAGTCTGCAGGTCAAGGAGCTCAGTGTCTTCTGTGGTTTCCAGCAGCATCAGCTCCAAAACATCCCCCAGCCAGATGCAGATGAAGACTTCAAGTGCCCAGGACAAAGTTCCACTCCTGAAGGATCCGCTAAGACCATTGGAATGATGTCCCAACTCCCAGCAGAGAGATGAGCATCCTTCCTTGCCTCCCCCCTGAGCTCTTGCTGGAGAGCAAAGGATCTTCAGCTTTTTAGCCAAGTGGAGTTTTATAGACTTGAGGAATCATCATATCCCTTTGTTTGGAAGGAGAGCAAGCAAATTTTCCCTTCTGACAACATGAATAGCAGGATTTGCTGTAATTCTCACCTAATCTGGGCTCTGCACAATCATTAGTGTTATCACCATTTAATAGACCTTATGAAAAGCAGCTTAGTTATCAAGATAATATTATTTTTTTTTTTCCAGTAGATTAAAGCTCTGTGTGCTTCAGGAATATTCCTCCAGAAAGGTTAACATGGAAGAGATGATTCAATATCCTACAGCAAGTGCAGGAGCAAACAATACCTAAATATTTCAAAAGCAGGGAGATAAGAAAAGCAAAGCCCGCTAATGTGATGATGTCACATCTCTGATCCCTCTTTTTTAAGCCTGGAAAAGTAGCTCTGGGTTTTTGTATTTACCAGCTGAAGGGGGAGCTTCATAAAATCTGATTTAACTGCCAAAAGCTGCAGGAAAATCCTTGGAGGGGCTGTGCTTGGAAATTTATGATTTATGGACGGGCCTTGGAGCGACCTGGTCTGGCGGAAGGTGTTCCAGGGATTTGGAATGAGATGAATTTTAAGATCCTTCCCAGCCCAAACCAGTCCATGATTCTGTGTTCAAGCCAAGACCAAAATTCCACTTTTCTCTGCTTTCCAGTGGAACTGAAAGAAAGAAATCTGGGATGTGTTACCAAGCGCCTGGAGAGCAACTGGGGGCAACCGAGGCGGGGTCTGTGCTCTGGAGGAAGCTTGGTCCCTGTTCCCACCTTATTTCTCAGTTTTCCAAGGAATTTATTGCAATGAGCAGCTGAAACATGAGCAAACAAGAGATTCCTTGAGTTGATGCTGCATTTACACCAAATTTGGGCTCAGAGATTTAAGAAATCCGAGTCTGATTCACTCTGGGAAAGCGAAATGGTGGGGCCATGAGCTGGGGGTTTGTCCCTCAGAGGTGGGAGGTTTCTGAGGAAAGAACCTCAAGCTGCAATAGGAAAGGTTTAGGTTGGATATGAGGAAAAATTCCTTCCTGGAAAGGGCTCTCCAGCCCTGGCACAGCTGTCCAGGGCAGGTGGATCCCCATCCCTGCAGGGATTTAAAATCCATGTGGATGTGGCACTTGGGGACGTGGGGCAGTGGTGGCCTTGGCAGTGCTGGGTTGGACTTGATAATCCTAAAGGTCTTTTCCAACCAAAACAATTCTATCATCCTGTGATTCTACCTTGGCCAGAACCCAAGGAGATCACTCCCAGAAAGTTGAAGATCTGGGCATCTCAACCTCATTGTCGGTCAGGAGCAAATCCAGCCATCGCTGCTGATCCTTATCTCAGAGAAAAAAACCTTTAAACAGGTGCTGGTTTTATGGATACATTTCATCCTAATCCATGTGGAATCACATATTTCACGGAGAAGGCAACAGCTTCTAAAGGAAAATAAAAAAAATGTTAAATGAGGCTTCTGAGAAGTGTAATTTTTATATTTTCCTTCCATTCCTTCCGTCCTTTCTTTCATTATAACGACCAGAATCCTTTGGGAAGTCCAAAATATTTACACTTTCCCATCTCCCACACTGGTTCCTTGAATCTCTGGGAGACAGCAAGTCCTGCTCTGGAAAATGAGCCCAAATCCCTTCTTTAAAACCAAGTGCTTGTAAACCAGACAAAATCCTTTTACTCCACTTCTCTGAGCTCTAAATTGATCCTGAGCTTTGGCAGCTGGACAGGGACGCGTTCAATCTTAGAAATTTCCTCAAGAATGAAATCACAAAGCTGGGGAAAAAAAGAGTCATTCATAAGCAAATATTGCTGCTCCTAAAATGGGATATTTGAATAATAATAAATAAATAAATAAATAAATAAATAATTTTAAAAAAAAATCAAAAGGAACAAAACCTCCTCAATTTGCTTTTGGTGAGTTTTTTTTTAAATATAGTATGATTTTTTCTTTTTTTTTTCTTTTTCTTTTTTTTTTTTTTTTTTTTTTTTTTTTTTTTTTTTTTTTTTTTTTTTTTTTTTTTTTTTTTTTTTTTTTTTTTTTTTTTACATCTTTTTGATGTTGGGTTATTTTTTTTCTGGTTTAGTTCAGTCAAAGGTAATTTAAGCAGCTCGACCTTTCGTTCCTGAATTGTAAAACTGAGCTGTGACTGGAGAAGTAAAGTGCCCTCAGGGGTGGTGGGGGGGATTTGTCTGGGAGCAAACAGAGCTGGGAATTGCCAAATTCTCCTCTCTGGGAGTTGTTTCAGCCCCCCTGATGACAGTCAATTTACTGGGCAATCACCTGCCTGGGCAGGAGGGCACAGTGGTGACATCCATCTCCAACACACACCATTCCCAGAGCTCCTGAGGCTTGGGATCAACTGCTGAAACGCTGTTGGGGCTCTGTCAGACTCAGCTCAGCCCCTGTTTTTTGGCTAAACCATCCCTACCTGGTTAAAATACACCGTGTTTTCAGTGTCTGATTAAGAGATTTGGTTCTCAGATACTTCAGAAATTCAGAACTCTGGAAAAATTGAGCTTTGCTAAGGGGTGCTCAGCAGGGCAAACCCCAGGAGATGCTCTAAGGGGCTCTGAGTCCTGAATCCTGAAAAAATAGGCTTGGCTTTGTTGAGGGCTGGGAAATTGCTGCTATTTTTAATTTATAGGTGTTCTGGTTGTCTCCAGAAGCCAAGATATCTTGGAATTATTTCATCAAGTCTGGAGGAGCAAACTTGATTTCCAGCTCTGGTGCCAGGGAAGGTTTCAGTTCCCGGATTCCTCACGGGAATGAAGCCTTGAGTCACCTCATGGATGTGCCACAGCAAACCCTTAAAACAATCCTGAAGGAATCCATTCCTAAATCAGTGGATCAGAGAACTGAATCCTGGAATCTCTAAGGCTGGAAAAGACCTCTGAGACCCTCAAGTCCAGGTGGATGGTGGATGGTGGTTTTGAGTTCAGAGGGACATTTCAAATGCATTAAAAGACAATGTTAATTTGAGTTTTAAAAGAAAATCAGAAAGAAGAAGGGAATGTTCATTTCTCTCTCCCCGGGGAGGCTCTAACGAGAAGAAACAGTTTTTGGTTGCTGAGATGAAGATTTGGGCTGGGAAAAAGATTTCTCATGTGAAGGGACACTGAGTGGTGGAAGAGATGGGTGACAGATGTCACATCTCCTGAGCTGGAGCTCTTGGAGCCCAGGTTAGATGGGAATCTGTCAGAAAAGGGTTATCTGGGATCCTGTCCTGACTGACAGGGATTGATTGGAATCACAGAATCATGGAATGGTTTGGGTTGGAAGGGACTTTAAAGCTCATCCAGTGCCACCCCCTGCCATGGGCAGGGACACCTTCCACCAGCCCAGGGTGCTCCAAGCCCCGTCCAACCTGGCCTTGGGTCCTTGGATCCTTCCAGGGATTCTCTGGGCAACCTGATTCAGTGAATGTGGAAATATTCATGTGATCTGAATCATAAATTATCCCACCTCTTCATTAGCGTTGGAATCACCTCTGGAATTCACACCCACCGCCTCTCACAGCAGTGAACTTACAGACCAAAATGTATCAGAACACCTCTCGTGTCGTATCTGACTGACCACCTCTAAATTCACCAAGTAAAACCATTAAATCACAATTCTGGAAGCAGATTTATAAATGTCAGAACTCTCCTGAACATCCAACACCTTCCATTGCCTTATTTTCCGTGCCCTGCACAGGAATTTCCCGTTGTTCTTTATTTATTGCTTTTATGGCAGGTCCCACGTTCTGCTGTGAGGGCAACAAAAGGCTGCTCAGAGCAGACAGATAATTCCTGCATTTCCCTTGTTTAAGAGAATTGGCCAGAAAAAAATCTATTTTAATGAGCTTTTTAAAAGCTTTTCTCAGTGCACCCACGAGGGAAGAAAGTGGGTCTGGCAGCCGGGAAGTGACACGGGGACACGTTTCCTCCAAATATTTACCCAGATGCAAGATAAACCATCATCTTGAACAAATATTCGGTGATGGGTTGCCATAAAATGGATGCTCCACCAGGGATGGTTCAGCACCAGAAGCAAAAGAAACCAAAAAAAAAAAAAAGAGAGGCATTTGAGATGGAACAGCTTGTGTAGTAAAATTCCTCCTGCACCGGGGATGGGAAAAGCAATTGGAACCAGACAACTGTAAAATGAGAGTTGTGAGACAGTATTTGCAGGAAGAGCCGTTTTTAGGTTTGTTTCGAGTCTGGAACTTCCTAAAACATCTTGTTGCTGCCTTTTCTCTTCCCATTTTGAGGACTGACGTGTGGGGAATTCATTAAGGAAGAGATTGGACGTGGGATTTAACTTGGATGCAG
>NW_020956692.1:97167-99741 GCF_003031625.1 Empidonax traillii | reverse complement strand
TTTTTTTTTTTTTTTTTTTTTTTTTTTTTTTTTTTTTTTTTTTTTTTTTTTTTTTTTTTTTTTTTTTTTTTTTTTTTTTTTTTTTTTTTTTTTTTTTTTTTTTTTTTTTTTTTTTTTTTTTTTTTTAAATTTTGTTGCTTTTTTTTTTTATCTCTGGAGTTTGTGCTTCTTTCCACCAAAATTTTCTTGTTCCTGGCACTGGTCAGAGTTGGAGTGTGGATATGGATCATTTCTCCCTGATTGCCCTTTCCAGCACCTTCCCTCCCTCCCAGCCCCCTGAAATCCTGGAAAACAATTCCAAAAAAACCTCGGAAGACTGAATCACTACTAGTTCCCTCGCTGGCACTCGGAGCATTCTCGCAGCTCAGCGGTTCGGAAGCTTCAGCTGAACATTCCTGATCCAGCAGATCCAAAAATTCCTGACATGTGGAGGTGGATCTGGGGGGGGAAAAGCCGCTAAAAAAAAAAAATTGAGATTTAGCCTTTCCTCAGGGAGTTTTCAGCCTGGTTTTATTCCCACAGGGAATAAAAACCTCCACAGCTTCGGAGAATGATGTGCAGGCCTTCCCTGGGCTGGGAAAACAAGGACAAATCACAGATCACACACTCAGTGGAGGTGGTTTTGTTAAATCTTGGCTCATCCGGAGTGGGATCTTCGGCTCTTCCATCCAGGCTGGCTGAGGGAGCATCCCAGATACATGGAACAGGAACAAGGAAACCTTTCCCTTGCTTTTCCAGTTCCGGGGACAAAACTCCTTGTTTCTTTACCCAAAATTCCTCATTTCCTTTCCATCCAGAAATGGAGTTTAATAAACATTAAGTTGGGGTTTTCCAGCATTTCAATCCTTGGAATCTCCATTTCCTGCTGAACCCGATCCTGGCAGAGCGATGCGCTCGGACACCCCAATCCAGTGTGATCCAACGGGGCTGATATTTCCTGGGAAATGGAATTTATGGCTCGTGTTCCTTGGCATCCTGCTCCTGCCAGCTCCGGAATTCCAGAGTTCTCACTCCCCCTCAGCTAAACCCGGCTCCTAGTCCAGCCATATTCCCACCTGGATTTAAGCCCAGGCTTAGTTTTCCCCCGGTTGACTCCACCTCCACATTTTGGCAACTTATCGACACCTTGAAAGCCGGGAAGCTTCCTGAACGGATTTTCTGGGAGCACGTACGGAATTCGGTTCGCTCTTCCCAGTTTTTCTCAGGAGAACGGGAAAATTCCACTTCTTTTTCCCCTTCAAGGACACTCCCCGGGATTCTTTTTCGTTCGTTCAACCACCCAGAATTTAATCCACTGGAAAAAAAAAAAACAAAACATCGCAACGACGCCCCGACCCCGACACAACATAGGAAAACACGGAATAACGAGAGTCTACATGGAAAAATAGAACTTTTACATACACAATTCCAAAATAACGAGCCGGCCAGGCCGGGTTTTGTTGCATAAAATGTACAAACGTCTCTCTTTTTGTCTGTGGTTGGATTTTTTTTTTGTTCCCAGGCCTCTGGAAAACTGGCAAACCAGGAGAACAGATGGAGCATTTAGACCGTTTTGGGGATGGATTTATGGCGTTTATTCAGCGGGAATTCGACTTGGACAAGGGGGGAAGAGGGGGGAGGCGGGAGAGGTTGGATTGGGAAGCCACGTCAGGCTGGGAAAAAAACGGGATTGGAGACAGAAAGGGATGCTGATAAATATTTAATGAGCACTGGCTTGGTTCTGTACACCAAAGTCACTCGGGATTGGGAGTCACTCTGGAAGTCGGGTCGTGCCGAGGCTTCGGAGCTGCGGTGCCACCGGCGGCGTGGTCGGAAAAAACTTCCTTTGTACTGGCCAGAGAATTCTGGGAATCAACCCCCTCCTGGACAAAGTGCAACTTAATGCTTTTAGGACTCATAAGGCTCATAAGGACCCCAAAAAATTGGCATTTTCCACAGAAGAAAAAAAAAAACAACACTACAACAACAAAAATGAGGCGCCTGAGGGGGGGAAAATCCACCCGGAAACAAGGAAAACGATGGGGGGGGGGGGAAAGTCCACACATAGAGTCAATCCATCCCACTCCTTGGAATTTCCCCCCTCCCCTCCAGCCCCTGGAATCGCTACACACAGAGGGGACGCGGAATCAGCCACTCGGAGGATGGGATGTTCTGCCGATGGAGAAACATTGGAAGGCACAGTGGTAACATTGTAGCATCCTAACCTTGCACCTCGGAAAATCCCGGAAAAAAACAGGGCCCAAATCCGGCTTGTTTGTTTTGTTTTGTTTTTGTTTGTTTGGTTGTGTTTTTTTGTTGTTGTTTAAATTTCCCACCACCCTCCCCCCAAAAAAAAAGTCCCAGGGAATTTGTTATGGATGAGAAGCAACGGCGGGTCTGGCGGGTCCACCCGCTCGGTGTGGAGTCAGCACTCTGGGCTCCAGGAAAACAGGGGGGAAAACCCAAAAATAACAATAATAAAAAAAACAAGGAAAAGAGGGGAAGCCCCCCAAAAATTCCATATTTACAGGAAAAGCTCTTTTTTCGTCTTTTTTTTCTTAAAAAAGTTAACCCTATTCTCCTTTTTTTTTTTTT
>NW_020956692.1:68621-96541 GCF_003031625.1 Empidonax traillii | reverse complement strand
TTACCCATCATCTGCACTAAATTTCTCATATAGATTTATATATTTTTATATATATATATTTGTCATAGGTCTATAAGATCCATCTGTTTCTCCTACCCTAAGGAATGGCTAAAATTCTCAGGTCCTATTTTTTTTTTTCCGTTTCGTTTTGTCGGGATGTTTTTGCTGGTTTTGGGAATATTTCAGGAATCTGTCATCCCGGAGGATAAAGAGCAGAAACACCAACCCCCCAAAACAAACACAAAAAAAAAACCCACCTCATTTTCCGTCGTTTTCCCTTAGTTTTGTTTGTCTCATTTTCCCCTCTTCAGAAGTACACTTTTTATCATTATTGCAAGTTTACCTTTTTTTGTTGGTTTTTTTTGTTTGTTTGTTTTTAAATTAAATATTTTTTTTTAATCCTCAGGCTTTTACAAATTCTTTGTGGTTTTTTTTTTTTTTTTTTTTTTTTTTTTTTTTTTTTTTTTTTTTTTTTTTTTTTTTTTTTTTTTT
This sequence comes from Empidonax traillii, assembly GCF_003031625.1. Classification (NCBI taxonomy): domain Eukaryota; kingdom Metazoa; phylum Chordata; class Aves; order Passeriformes; family Tyrannidae; genus Empidonax; species Empidonax traillii. The sequence goes on along the minus strand of NW_020956692.1, from coordinate 96,049 downwards.
TTTTTTTTTTTTTTTTTTTTTTTTTTTTTTTTTTCCAAATAAAAAAAAAAAAAACACTGAAAACCCACCAAAAAATAAAACAAAAACGAAACTGAAAAAAAGCCAACCAAACCCAAAAAACCCAAGGAATTTTAGGCACAAATGCATTGTCCCACAGTGTGGAAAAAGATTGCCATTCAGTCTCGGAATTCCAAGTTGGACATTCTGCTTGATATGTTCAAAGAGAGTCATCCCTCCAGAAGTTGCACTTTTTTTGTTTCGTTTTTTTTCTTGTTGGGTTCCGTGGGTTTTTTTTTTGTTTGTTTGTTTTTTTCCCTTGGGAATGCTGGAATCTCTTTTTGCGTCTGGGATTCGGAACTGCTCAGACTTGTCTTATCTTTACAAAACAAAGGGGTTTCGCAAGGAGAAGTGTTTATGTGGGAATTTAAGAGAAATACATCGGATAAGGAAGTGGTCTCTCGCTTTTCCAGGCAGGAATGCGGCGACTTGGACCTGTGGGAGAAGGGAAAGGGCTTGTCAGAGGTGGGAAAGGGAGGGTTTGGCCCACCCCTTTCCCAGGAAACTGCCCTGCGAATTGAGGGCCCCAAAAGTCACTTGAGAAGAGGCAGAACATCCCAAATATCCAACCTCGATTTCAACCCTGATACCCACCCCAATTATGCGTTACTGTCCATCCCTAATCCCAGCCCTAATATCCAACCCTCATTTCCAGCCCTAATATCCAACAGTAATATCCATCCCTAATTCCAGTCCTATTATCCAACCCTAAAATCCATCCCTGATCTCCAACCCTGATATCCAACCACAATATCCAAACTCAATATCCATCCCTCATATCCAAACCTGACATCCAACAGTAATATCCATCTCTCATTTCCACCCCTAATATCCAGTGCTGATACTGAACCCAAATATCCATTAATATCCATCCTTAATATCCAATACTAGTATCCAACCCCAAAATCCAACATTAATATCCATCCCTGATATCCAATACCAATATCCATCCCTAATATCCAATACTAGTACCCAATCCCAAAATCCAACATTAATATCCATCCCTAATTTTCAGCCCTGATATTCACCCCTAACATCCAACCTAAATACTCATTCCTAATATCCATCCCTAATATCCAATTCTATTATCCAACTCCAATATCCAACAATAATATCCATCCCTTATTTCCAGCACTGATATCCAACCCCAGTAATCCATCCCTAATATCCATTCCCAATACCCAACAGTAATATCCATCCCTAATTCCAACCCTAATATCCATTTCCCATATCCAACGCCACCCTTTCCTGACCCAATTCCCAGCATTCCCTCGGGTGCCCAACAAAGGGACCCACAGGAACATCCTGGAGCTGCACCAAGGTGGGGTTAGGTTGGAATTTAGGGAAAGGATCTTCATCCAGAGGGTTGCTGGGCACTGCAATCCCCATTCCCAGGGAATCCAGGAGCGTGTGGACATGGTGGGATTTTGGGGTTGTCCAGGGGCCAGGAGTTGGACTGGATGATCCTTGTGGTCACCTCCAACTCAGGACATTAATTCCATGATTCCATGATCCCTCCCCATGCAGAACACCCGGGAACGGTCCATTCTGGAGGTGACTAATCCCAATCCTACCTTTTTACATCTGTCCCATGTGATTGGAGGCATCTCCCATCCCAGGGTGGGGTCCTGCCAGGGACAGTGGGGGCGGATCTGAGGAGACCTTCTCTTCTTCCCTTCTTTTCAGGCACGCGGCCTTTGGATTCAGATTCCGTTCTAGGAGGGAAAGGAGACGTCAAACATCCCCATTTTCGGATCACGGAGCTCCAACATATCTATTTTCACCTCACGGAACTCCAACATCCCAATTTCCAGCTCCTGAAACTCAACCACCCCAATTCTCAGCCCCCTGAGGTGGGACAAGCCCCCTGAGTCCCACCACTCCTGCAATTCCTCACAGACGGTGTTGCACCCGAGCGCTGCCCCGGGACTGACCTCGGACCTGCTGCTCCAGGCTGAGGATGACGGCCACGGCCTGGTGGAGGATGAGGAGCTTGGTCTGGGGCTTGTCGCTCTTGAGGTGGAGCTGCACCATGCGGCCCAGCTCCTTGAAGGCCTCGTTGATGTCGCGCACGCGCAGCCGCTCCCGCGCGTTGTTGGCCATGCGCCGCTCCTTCTCCCGCTCCGCCTTCTGCTCGGGGGTCAGGTCCTCGTCGTCGTTATTGCTGTGGGATGGAAGGGACACGGCATTTCCAACCAAAGCTGTGGTCAGGAATTTGAGGAGCAAGGGTTTGGTGGGGAGGTTTGGTGAGGGGGGGAATTGCGAGCCATTTAGCCAAAGCTTGTTGTTGGATTGGGGGATTATTAAGTTAGAAAAGGCCTCTAAGGCCATGGGGTCCAACACCAACCCATGTCCCCACGTGCCATATCCACATGGATCTGAAATCCCTCCAGGAATGGGGATTCCACCCCTGCCCTGGGTGGCCTCTCCTGGGGCTTTAATCCCAAAGGGATTCAGGAGAATCCTTCTCCGCCACTGAGGGCGGTTGGAGGTGCGAAAGGCACTGGGTTTAAATCATGGAATCCTGGAATGGTTTGGGTTGGAAGGGATTTTTAAGGATCATGCCATTCCACCTCCTGCCACGGGTAGGGACACCTTCCACTATCCCAAGTTGCTCCAAGTCCTGTTCTACTGGGCCTTGCACATTCCAGGGATTGGACAGCCACAGCCAATGATAAAACCCAGCTCTAAACTTCTACAAAATCCATACAGAATTTACTAAGGCTCCAAACCCTCGGAATTTACAGCAACCAAGGACTGGGAATGACAAATATTATATCAAAGCAAAGCAAATCCAACTGTATTCCAATTTGGAAGCACAGGATGAGAGGGCTAAGAGCCTAATCGATTGATTTTGGCCTAATATAATCTGTCAGTGGCCAAATTTGGGAACTGTTGTAAAGGGAGGCCGTCCCGGAGCACAGGTCCCCCAAAAGCGGCGGGTCCTGCTGGGCCGGGCGCTCCGTGATTCCGCCTGTTCCGTTCACTTCATCGAAATCCACGCAGGAATTAAATGAAGCGACACTCTTTCTCCCGTTACCTAGATCTTGACCTAGTAATGGATTTGATATCCTTCTTGTCATCCTCCAGTTTCTTGTCCTCTGAAGACTTGGTGTCCTGGAGGTTCTCGTCGCCCTCATCGTCAGATTTGATCTCAGAGCTGCCCGACGAGACACTCTGGCCTTGCAGTCCTGTCGGGATTCCTGCAGGAAAACAGGGAGGGCAGGTCAGGGAGAGCTTCAAACAGCCCTTGGGTTGGGATGGAAGGGTTTTTATGGATCATCTCGTTCCAAATCTCTGCTATGGGCAGGGGCACCTCCCATTGGCCCAGGTTGCTCCAACCTGGCCAGTCTGGCTTGGAAAGGATTTGAAGGAACCTCATTCTAATCCGTCTTCCATGGGCTGTGACATCTTCCACAAGACCAGGTTGCTCCAAGCCCTTACCCATCCCAGCTCATTCCAAGAGCAACCACCGGCTCAGGGACCGCAGGTGGATTCAACAACAAGCCACCCCTCAATTCCCAGATCCTGGACAACCAGGAGGCTGAGCTCACCGAATGGTCCTGCCAGAGCACGACAATTCCAACAGGGATGCGGGAATGTCCACTCACCCCTGTAGGGATCCTGGGGCGGGTTCAGGTCCGGGGACGTGGCTGACTGGACGGGAAGCTGCGGGACAGGCACCTGGTTGGGCACGAGCGAGTGGCTCCCGCGGAGGCTCACCCCGTCCTCCCGGTGCGCTCCCACCTGCGGGACACGGGAACGCTCAGCACACCCCCGGCGCTCTGCCCGTGGGCTCGGGAAAACCCCTGGGACACTCGCTGTTCCTCCCCCACCAAACGGGTGCGCAATTCCGCCCGGGATTGGAGGAGCAAGGGTTTGGTGGGGAGGTTTGGTGAGGGGGGGGTTATTGTGAGCCATTTAGCCAAAGCTTGTTGTTGGATTGGGGGATTATTAAGTTAGAAAAGGCCTCTAAGGCCATGGGGTCCAACACCAACCCATGTCCCCAAGTGCCCATCCATATGGATTTGAAATCTCTCCAGGAATGGGGATTCCACCCCTGCCCTGGGTAGCCTCTCCCAGAGCTTTAATCCCAAAGGGACTTGGGAGAACCCTTCTCCACCACTGAGGGTGGTTGGAGGTGCCAAAGGTACTGGGTTTAAATCATGGAATCCTGGAATGGTTTGGGTTGGAAGGGATTTTTAAGGATCATGCCATTCCACCTCCTGCCATGGGCAGGGACACCTTCCACTATCCCAGGTTGCTCCAAGCCCTGTCACACCTGGCCTTGGGCTGGGGCAGCCACAATCAACGATAAAATGTAGCTCTAAACTTCCCAAAAAGGGAAATCCCAGGAAGCCCAAGCCCCCAGATTGCTCGGGATGAGCCCCAATCCTGGGATGCTTCTCATGGAGGTCACAGATGGTCCATGGCCATGACAGACACTCTGGCAGGTAAAATGTCATTCCCATTCCCAAGGTGCCTCCCGGATTCCTTCCCATCTGTCCCCTCTCCAGCACAGCTGACAATTATCTCCAGGCCCATCTGTTTAATTGGGGGCCCCACAATTTCCCCCCGGAGTCGGGAAATCCAGTGGGAATCGAGAGTTGGCAGCACGCTTGGAATGGCGGCTCGGCTTCCTGACATTCCGAGTGTCCCTGCATTCCTGACATAGGAGACACAGCCATAGGGATTTATTAACCACCCCATCCCCAACCCAAAGGGATACGTCCCTGTCAGCTCAGGGTTCTACCTTCCCTAAGGAAAAGGGGTGACTGAGGAGAGGAAGTAATGACCAGGAGGAATTAGTGGGGACAGGAGGAATTGGGATTCAGGAGGAATGGAAATCCAGGAAGCTGCTCCCTCATCCCAGACAGGTTTGGATTGGGAAGGACCCCCAAGCCCATCCCCTTCCACCCCCAAACTTCCCAATGCCAGGATGACCACAGCAACATTTCTTGGTCCTTTATCCTATGGGATAAATCCAGCAGGGAATTGGAAGGTGCTGTGTGTTAACCCAGGGCCTAGATAGGCCAGATTCCAAAGCCAAGCCCAGCTGAACCTGGCTTAACCCCCTCAGCAAATCCATCCCATCCCACTGGATGTGTGTATTCCAAATGATTCCCTTCCCCGGCCCTTTCATGTGGCTGCCATCCCATAATAGTTGCCAGATGAGAGCTGGCCAGGCTATAAATAAGATCAAAAGGGAAGGAAAGGATTTAATCAGCACCAAAAAAAAAAACCCAGCGAGGGAGATGAAAGCAGGGAAAAGGCAAAGTTCAGGAGCCTTTTTCCACAGGAAACTTGAGTTCTGACAGAAAACTCCCTTTTTCTCCACAGAACTCCCCTTTTCTCCAGCAGAAAAATCCCTTTTCTTCTACAGAAAATTCCACTGGGATGCTCCCATTCCCATGGAGCAGCTCTTACTGGGATGCTCCTACACCACTGAGATTCTCCTGTCCCAAGTGGATATTCCTGTTCAACTGGGATGCTCCCATTCCCAAGGAGCAGCTCTTACTGGGATGCTCCTGCCCCACTGGGATTCTCCCATTCCCATGGGGCAGCTTCCCCTGGGATCATCCAGTGCCAACCAGATTGTCCCATCCCCACGGCATCCTCCCGGCCCGCGCCCCCCGGGGCACTCACCATGATGGAGTGGCGGTTTGCCGAGAGCAGCCCGGTGCCGTAGCCGGCGCCCAGCCCGGCCATGGCGCCATTGTGGGCGCCCAGCAGCCCGTGCATGTCCCCGTGGGCGCCGGCCATGGGGGCGGCTCCCACCGCGTGGTTCCTCAGCACGTGGATGGCGTCGTCCAACCGCTCCAGCCGGTCCTCGATCCGGCTCTGCTGCAGGGTGGGAAAAGCAGGAACAGCGTGAGGAGCCCGCCCCGGGACACGGCCAGGCCTCCCTGCTCAGCCCCTTGTGCTTCGACCTCGTTAGCCCTGGATTTGCTAGGTTTTCCTTGGATTTTTTCTATCTTAAGGAATAGGTTTGCTTCTCTAGGCAATGCCGAACCCTAGGGAAGGCTGAGCCCCGGGGAACGTTGAACCCTACGGAATGTAAACGAGTCCAGCTTTGATTTTCATGGGCAAAACAGGTTCAATGATTCCTCATGAACATGAATCAGGCCAGGACAGCGTTTGCCCTCCAGGTCTCAGCAGAGTTGGAGTGAGAGCGACGTCAAAGAAGGATTCAAAAACATAAAATTCCAAAGCAAAATCAAAAAGAAAAGCAGGAGAAGGAAAGAAATGAAGAGGTTTTGCTGCTGTTTTCCTCCCCACCCAAATAATCCCAGGATCACACACGGAGAGGAGGAGGAACTACCAGGTCCCACAGCCACGAGGGTTTGATCCCTACAGGTCGGAGCTTTAGGGATCCCAAGGGATGGGGAACTTCAACAGGACACTTCCCAAGTCCCCCAGGGCCAAGGAATCTCAACAGGATAGGGCCCAAGTGCTGGAGAACCTGGAACCTCAACAGGAAGGTCCCCAAGGGATTAGAAACCTCACCAGGACAGTCCCCAAGTCTCCAGGTGCTGGAGAATCCCAACGGGACAATCCCTAGGGTTGTGACACTCCCCAGGACCCTGAGCTGCCAAGGGAATCAGGCAGAGCTGCTGGAGCTCCTCAGCAGAGCCCCCAGCCATCCCCTGCTCACCAGAACCTCCACAGGAAAGCCTGGAAAACACTGGCTTCCATCAGCACAAGGATTACTGGATCCTAATTTCTGACTCCGGCAAACTTCCCGACACTTTCAGCTGAGACCATCCCCTCCCTCGGTCCATGGGGACAGGACCACGACCATCATCACTGTCACTCCAGGGGACCTCACCATCACTTCCATCACTCCACAGGGAGAGGACAAGGACCATCCTCTGCCTCATTCCATGGGGATCTCTGATTGTCATCTCCCTTGTTCCATGAGAAGACCCTTGACCGTCACCTTCGTCATTCGCCATGGAGAGAACCCTGACCATCATCTCCCTCACTCCATGGAGAGAAGACCATGACCATCATCCCCATCACTCCAGGACCCCTAACCAACATCTCCCTCATTCCAGGGGAGCCCCTGACCATCTCCAGGGGACCCCAGACCATCCTCTCCCTCATTCCATGGAGATTCCTCACCATCATCTCCCTTATTCCACAGGGACCCCTGACCATCCCCTCCCTCATTCCATGGGGATCCCTGATCATCCTCTCCCTCACCCCACAGGACTCATGGATGCACCATCCTGCATCCACCGCATCTTCCTACTCCCATCCATCCACCCATCCATCCACCCCATCTCCCTCCTCACCCTCTTTCCTGCTCCTCACCCCCCTTTTTCCAGCAGATCCCAACATCCCCTTTTCCTCTCGGGAGCACCTCCAACCCCCCCCCCGCCCCAGCTCCACCAGGCACGGTGGGACAACAATTCCTGGGCCGCTCTGGGCGCACAAAACCTGCGGGGGAGGAACCGGCACGTGGGACGGAGCGCGACACCAAGGAACGCAAGGAATTCCCGCAGGAAGGAGGTCACCGGTTGGAACATACCAGGGAGTGTAAGGGACCTTCATAATTGGGAGATGATGACGCTTGACCTCCATTCCTAGACCAAACAGCTGTTCCTGCTAATAAGTAAAATCGGAGTTACCGTTGGAACTGGGCGAGCGCAACGTTCCCGACTTTTCTGGGACACTTTTTCCGAGCTGTGGGAATGGCCTATGCCGAGCCAGAGCTTCCCAAGGCGCTCCTCAGAGCGCCAAAGGCTTCAGCGCAACTGCTGCGCTCGGAGCCAAACCTTGGCCTTGCTGTGCTGGGAGGAAAGGCATTTCTGCTCTTCGAGTTTTCCATGGAAAGATCGGTCTCTGTGCCAACAGTGAAGGAAAAACGGGGAAAACCAGCTTTCTCCACTCTTTTCCCAAAGGCTTCTGGGGAAAAGTGGCTTTCTCCACTCTTTTCCCAAAGGCTTCTGGGGAAAAGCGGTTTTTTCTGCTCTTTTTCCAATAGATTTTGGGGAAAAGTTCTTTTCCGCTCTTTTCCCCAGTGGTTTTTGGGGACTGATCAGATTATGCTGGATATGATTTCTGATGTTCTATTGGATCTTCTGAAGGATCCCATAAAATGGAAATGGGAATATCAGGATTGGAGTCTGAATTCCCATCAGACTGGGATTTGTTTGGAATGTCAGGCCAGGATGGAACTCATGGCAAATGGTCTCTTATCTCTTTTATCCCTGAGGGAAATTTCCATGTGAAACAATTCCAGCTCTTCCATCAATCCACTTCTATTCACTAATTTTCTACACTGGTTTCACCCTGGGTTATCCCTATTTCCCACCGGGAAGCAGCACAGCCCAAACTATCAGGGAATTCTCCCTCTGGTTTGGCCCCCTCTGTAGGGAAAGGAAAAGAGACACAGAGTCCCTTCTGAATTCAGGGGTAATTCCAGGGAAAATAAGGATGGGAAGCTGTTTTTTGTGCTGTGGGACCCCCCAAGCCAGGCCAGGTTTCATCTCGATTTTATGGGATGAAGGTGCTCTCCTGGACCTGCCCTGACCAACCCTCCTTCCCAAGGGGTCTCATCCCTGTAGGGGATGTATGGAAAGTGGGATATCACCTGTGAGGATCAGGAACTCCCCATGGAGAGTAAGGGATGATCCCATTTTTCCCTGCCCCACAGAGACACAGAGGCCTCAGCTCCGGCTCCGGATTCCTGGTGAGTTAATTGGGATCCAAGGGAGTCTTGGATTGCACTTGGGCTCCAAGTGGGATTCTCCAGGGAGGTGGGATGTACTGCTGAGAGGAGGAGCCAGCTGGAAAAGGCTCACAGATTAAAAACTGGGAATTCCAGCCTGAGGAATATTTCCCCCACCTGATGCTCATGAGAACAACCCCGGGCCTCGGGATTTGGGGAATGGATGCAAACATTCCAATGAAGTGCAGGATCACAAAATCATGGAATAGGTTGAGCTGGAAGGGACCTCTAAAGGTCATTTAGTCCAACCCTGGGACACCTCTCACTACCCCACGTTGCTCCAAGTCTTGTCCAACCTGGCCCTGGAGAATTCCAGCTCCTCTGGACAACTTGTGCCAGTGTTTTATACTCCCTGATCCTAAAAAAACCTTCCTAAAATCCAACTGCCTGGATTTAGCTCCAAACCATCGCCCCACCGTTCCTGGGGGATGTCCCTGAGGGTGCAGGAAGCTCCACAGGGATAACCTGGGATATTCCCCTGGGAGCTGCAACAACCTTCCCTCCGCCCCAGAGGCGGGACAGTCCGGTTTGGGATGGGCGGCCCCGCCGGAGCTGGGGTAGGGATCTCTTCCCAAAAAAAAAACCCACCTTGGGAGGAACCGTTGCGGAAAATAGAATCATAACAATACCTGAGAGAGAAGGGGGAGAACCAACAGGAGTTGAAGGATTTGATGAAAAGCTGTTGTTGGTGTGATCTGGAGAATAGATCTTTAAAAGATGATACACAATTAATCTAAATAAAGCTGTCACAACCCAATCCAGAAAAAAAAAAGCTTGGAATTCTTATGCATTCCGTTCATTTCAATGAAAGCAGGACAGGTTCAGAAAATTCCTTCCGATCCGGTCAATTAACTCCAGGAGAGTTCAAAGCCTCTTGGCTGTGCCATTCGGCTCTTTGAGGCACAGGAGAGGAGGAAGCTGGACACCGGGTCCCTCGGGAAGGGACTCCAGGGACTGGGATTTCAGGGATCGGCTCCAACACCATTTTGTTGTCTCGACTTCATTTTATGAACGAGTGTCATGAGAACTCAAAGGAACCCACTGTGCCCAGAAAATAATAGGAATGGTCCTGGTTAAAGGGCATCCAGCACCACCGGGATAACGGGAACAGGGCGGGAATGTGCCAGCAGGAGCTGGGAAGCGCTGCATCCGGTTATCCCAGAAAAACATGGGAACTGCTGCCTTTAACAGCCACCACGTGAACTGGAGAGATGGAGCTGCCATGGAACAGAGAGAACCTCTGGGGAATTCCAGAGGAATTCTGTTGGAGGGCGGTCTGGGAGTGCAGGAGTCGTTCCTGCTGCTGGGTTCTGTCCTCCCTCTCCCGTGGAAAAGTGGGATGGACTAGGCACAGCTCAAGCCCTGCCCTCTTTCCACTCCTATCCTACCCTAAAATTCCCTCTAAAGCTTTCCCAACATTCCCTTTCCCCGATCATCCCTTATTCCAGCCGGCAGGGGCTCCAGGGGGGCAACCTGCTGCTCATCTCCAGCAACTCCAGCCAGAGAACTGAGACTCAAATTCCCTTCCCAAGGTGTCAACATGGGAATTCCAAAGTAAATGTTTCCTTACAGAGGCGAGTGCTTTCCCCAGGGCATCACCAGTCTGCGAACTTCCCGCTGCCCCACTTCCTCTGTTGGCTGCAAGGCAAAAAATTCCATGTAAATCCAGCCGGGAGAACATTCCAAAATTCCTTTTCCTGCCCCACCTGCAGGAATGAATGGCAAGTCCCTCAAGGAGGAAAGGATGGCAGAGGGTGGTTCCTTCAGGGGACAAACTCAAAACCAGGGATATTCCAGCCTGGAAAAGCCAAGCCAGGAGGCAGCAAGGCTCCAGGAAGCTCCTCCACATTGGGAAGCTCACACCTCATCCCATTCTGAGGGCAGGGACACCTTCTCCCAGCCCAATCCACGCCCTGGCACAATCCCAGGGATCAGGAATCCACAACCCCTAGGAGAACTCGGCCTCTGAGCCTGGTTTAGTTCCTCCTCTGTTCTCAGATCCTAAAAAAACCCCACCCTCCATTCCTCCGGCATTAGTCCCGCTCCGCGGTCCCGCCTGCAATCACATGCGTAATCCGAACCACATGTCCCGATTTCCCTGTCACTTAACTATGGAATCGCTCCCCGAGAGACCCTGCAAGCGGTTCTTATTTCCCATCTTTGACTATTCCCTGGATATCTGGGGACATTTGACCTCAGGGGTGGCTTTTCCCTCTCAGGGGGTGGCGGGATGTGCCCCCAGGTGATTCCCAGAGTTTGGGAGGAGCCAGCTCACCCAGGATGGTGTCGGTGCCATTGGCCGGAGGGGTGCAGGACGAGGCGCTGTAGTGGTTGGTCCCGCTCCGGTGGAACGTGGACATCGGAGGAAGACTGGAGTTGATGTCAGCTGAGGAGTGGGATGGGTAGCTCTGTGCCGAGAAAAACAGGGAGTGTTGGGATTGCAGAGAGGCTGGGATGCTGCTCATGGTGGCCCGAGGGTTGTTGGAAGGGATTTTAAGGATCATCTTGTTCCCATAGACCAGGTTATTCCAACCTGGACACTTGCACAGATGGAGCAGCCACAGCTTTTCTGGGAATTCCATCCCAGCCCTTCACCCCGCCTCCAGCCAGGAATTCCTTCCCAGTATCCCATCTAACCCAGTGGGAAGCCATTCCCTGTGTCCTGTCCCTCCAGGTCCTCCTCTCCAGTCCCTCTCCAGCCCTCCTGGAACCCCTTTAGGCCCTGGAAGGGGCTGTGAGGTTTCCCTGGAGCCTTCTCCTTTCCAGGCAGACATTCACAGCTCTCCCAGCCTGGATCCAGAGCAGAGGAGCTCCAGCCCTCGGAGCATCCCTGTGGCCTCCTCTGGACCTGCTTCAACACCTTCATGTTGGAGATCCCAGTCCTGGAAGTGTCCCAGCACTAAAATGGGTTGGGTGGGAAGGGATTTTAAGGATCATCTCATTCCCACCCCTTGCCATGGGCAGGGACACTTTCCACAGCCCAGGCTGCTCCAACCTGGCCTTGGGCACTTGCAGGGATGGAGCAGCCATGGATTCTCTGGGAAGTGCCCCTATCCCATCCCACCTCACTCCACCTCACCCCATCCCATCCCATCCCACTGCCCCTTCCCACGGGATCCTCACCAAGCGGTCGTGCGGGTGGAGGCTGCAGTAGCTGCTGGATTGGGGAATGTGGGAAGAGTTGCCCAGCATTCCCCCATAGCCAGGCTGGTTCATCCCGCTGGAGGAGCTCCAGGGGTCGCTGCTGTGGTGGCCATCTGCAAGACAGAAATCAGGGAATCAGGGAGTGCTTCACCTTGGAAGGCACATCCCACAGCGCCTGATCCACGGGCACACACTCCTCCCACCAGCCCAGTTTGCTCCAAGCCCATCCAGCCTGGCCTTGGGCACTTCCAAGGGTAAATCCTTGATATATCATCAGAATCCTGGTAATCTCCAGCTCTGGAATTCCAGACGAGGAATTCAGAGCTCTCAGGGTGATAATACATGAAAAGGATTAGGAAAAAATTCCTTCATGGAAAGGGTGCTCAAGCCCTGGAATAATCAGTAGTGGATTTCTATCCCTGGAAGTGTCCAAAAAACATGTGGATGTGGCACGTGGGAACATGGATAGTGGTGGCCATGGATGGTCAGACTTGATAATCTTGGAGGGCTTTCGCAACCTTAATAGTTCCATGACTTTCTGACACTTATCCTTAAAAAGTGGATAATTTTGCCCTCAATGTGGCAAAAATTGCGCAGTTGAATTTTACGTGGATCTTTTCAAACTCTGGGAATGTTAGTAATTAATTTATCCCAAATTCCTTTGCATTTCCATGTAATCACAACAACCTGGAAGCAGCAAAACCAGGAAAAATTCAGGATTCAGCCTCATTTTAACCCTGTGGCTCTAATTCCACATGCAGGGAAACGGGGAGATGGAGACAGGGCTTTCAGGGCAGTGATCCCAAAATGCCTCAGCTATGGATAAATTAAATACAAGCCTGGAAAAAAAAAAGCTGGAAAACCTATTTCCTTCCTACCTTGCATGAAGAAGGAGCTGGGAAAAGTGCTGGCTGCTGGTTTGGAGGAGGGATAACCCGGAGAATCCCTGTTGTAGTCGGCAGTACTGGCTGAGGGAGCATAAACCTGGGGAGAAAAAAAAGCCTCATTTAGCCCCAAAATCCAGTTTTACGGCCAAATCCCTGCCCAATTCCCCTGGAACGCAAAACCCGTGTGACTGGAAAGTCAATTCCCAGCTTCAAAAGCGGCTCCAGACTGACATTTTCCAGCTTGGAGAGGGAATATTTGTCCAAGTCTGGGTTCTGTAAATCCAATTAGGCAGCAGATGGACATGTGTTCCTCCTCAAGCCTCCCGGAGCTTAAAATAAACAGGAACTGGGAACAATGAGGAGGTTTTTTTGGGATGTGGCCTTCACCCACCTAGGCACACAACTGAAACCACTCCAAAATTCCCGGTTTTCGGCCGGGAACGCGTTAATTTCCCAACCACACCGGTACCGGCAATGTGGAATTACAGCGTTATCCCGGGATGTGCAATTCCCAGGGATCCAGCTTGCAAGGAGCCTGCAAAAGCTGGAGCAGCACGAGACCACCAACACAGTGCAGGGACACTATGGGGAGAAAACTCTGCCTCTCCCCAGAACAGCTCGATTCATCCCTGCAGAAAGCCGGGAGTGGGTGCCAAACACTCCTCGCTCCCAGTTTTCCCTAAGCCACCGGAGCCCGGCCGCTGGAACTCCCCCTCTGAGCTGAGCAGGGAATGGGAAGGCTGGATGCCCCCAGCCGGGCCAGCTGGATGAAGGGAATGTGCTGTGTAGGGCGGGCCGGATTCCCGCCGCTCCCGCTCTCCAGATGGTCGGGAAGGCTGAATCCCTGTCATCTCCTTGAGGAAAATGGATCCCTTCCTGCCTCCATTTTGAAGCGGCAGCAGCTCCCAGGAGTTGGCACCACGCCCGCTCCCGGCACTCGCGGAGAGCAGGGAAGAGAAATCCAGGGAAGCGTGGCTGGAAGGGCTTCTCTCCTCAGAAACTCCCCCTGAAAATAGGGAGAGAAGGGCTGGGGGGGGGGGGATGCGGAGGAACATCCCACTGGAGTTCCGGAGTTCCTGGACGCACATTCCAGGTGGCACATCTGGAGGGTTGGGAATTTCAGTGGCTGCTCCATGGTGGGGCCAAATGAAAGGAAAAGCAGAAGTGAATCCCAGGAAAGCTGGAGACTTTGGATGGGTAAATCAAGAGGCAACCCTGCACCCACCAGATCTTGGATCACGGAGCAGGAGATTCCGGTTGGGATGAGACACCACTCACAGCACTGGGATCGCGGGAGAGGAAGTTCCATTCCCATGCCACCATTTCTCAGGGTTAAAGGCACGGATGCATGGCAAGGAACACCAAATCCTGCTGTCTGCCTGGGATTTGGGAATGAGGTTCCAGGCGCTCTCCCCATCCCAGAGAGGGAGGGTCAGGTATACAGGGAAGAGACTCTGGAAAAGCCTGAGAGACGCTGGGAGGTACCACAGAATTCCAGGACGGTTGAGGGTAGAAGAGATTTTAAGGATCCTCTCATACCAGGGACAGGACACCTTCCATAGACCAGGTTATTCCAACCTGGACTTGGACACTTCCAGGGATAGAAGTCCTTGGGAATCTGTGCCAGGGCCTCCTCAGCACATCCCCATCCCTGGAATTGTCCCAGGCAAGCTTGGACCATCCCTTCCCAGTGGAACATGCTGATCCTTAAAATCCCTCCCAATCCCAACCATTCTGTGGTTCTCCATCCATCCATCCCAGCCTCATTCCTGATTTGATGGCAAATCTGGATCGGGGGACGTCAATATCCGTCTGGAAAACCCGAATTTAGCAGCTCCCTCTGACTCATCCGAGAGGTTTGAGGAGATGGTGAGGAATGATCCCAGAAAAACACGCCATTCCGGATCAAATCCCACCACGCTGGAGCCATTTTGGGAGCAAATCCCTAACACCTTTCCTTTAATTCCTGGGAATGGAGCCTGGGCTTGCTCCCACCCGAAATGAGCATCCCGGGATGCTCCTGTTGGATGGACCCCAGTGCCTTGGGGATCCAAAGCTTCCCAAATGAAGGATAAAGAGCCTTGAGAAGTCCTATCAGCTGGAGTGGAATATCCCACTTGCACGGGCCAGGAATCACCAAGCACTGGGAGATGCCTCTGGGATCCACCGTGAAATGGCAGGTGTTTGGGAAGCCAACCCAGTTGGGAAGTTAAGGATTATGGAGTCCAACTCCTGGCCCCGTGAGGACAACTCCAAAATCCCACCTGGAAGCGTTGTCCAAAGGCTACTGGAATACCAGTGCCGGGAGCACTTCCCTGTTCCAGTGCCTGACCACCCCCGTGGGGATCCTTATCCCAAAATCCAGCCTATTCCATGCCCCAGCTCCAGTTGTTCCCTTGGATCCTCCCACTGGTCACCCACCCTTTGTGCCACAACTTCCTTGCCCACGAGCATTCCCAGGCCTCTGGAATGCTGCGCCTCCACGGACGGACGAGCCAGGAGAAAAAATCCAATCTGAATTAAAAAATACTCCCTAAATCCCATTTTTCCTCCTTTCCAACCCCCTGAGGGACACGCTCCGTGCTGTCCCCGCTCTTGTGATAAATCCCCGCATTCCAGTGCAAAATTCCCTCCTTTTCAGTGAAAAATCCTTAAACTAAATAGCCCCACAGCCCAGCCCGCTCCGGGTTTCCAGCTCTTTTCCAACAGTAGGTCCCTTAATTTGGGCCACATGTTGCCGAGGGGGGAGAGGAAGAGGAGCGGGACGCGGGGGCGGCGGATGAAAAGCCAGGGAAGCGCATTCCCAGCACGGGCTAGAAGGGGCCGGAAGGAAAAGGCCCCCACCCGCCTCGGCCCGACCTGCGAGGGCCCCAATCCCAACCAGATGTCGGCGCTTCCAGAGCCTTCTCCTGGCAAAAGCGCGGCCATCAAAGGTAATTGGGAGCAGCTGAGCTCCGGCGCGGAGCAGCACATGGAAAAAAAACACCCCTGGAGCCCAGAGCAGGATGAGATTCCAGGGCCTGCTGAGCGCAGCGGGAAGGGAAGGCACCTGTCTGGCACTCGGGGGAGGGAAGGCTGGGATCAGCACACCCAAAGCGCTCCAGAACCTCGGAATTGCCACTGGAGCCAGTTGTCTGGCACACAGCGGACTCCCCAGAATCCCAGGTTTAATCCTGCGATTATCATAAGTGTGGAATGCTCTGGGATGGAAGGGATTGAAGGATCCAGTTTCCTGGGCAGCGACACCTTCCAGAGACCAGGTTATTCCAAGCTGGCCTTGGACACTTCCAGGGATCCATGGGCAGCCACAGCTTCTCTGGGAATTCCAGCCCAGTTCCTTCCCAATATCACATCTAAACCAGCTGGAAGCCATTCCCTGTGTCCTGTCCCTCCAGGTCCTCATCCCAAGTCCCTCTCCAGCACTGGGCAGGAACTCCTGGCTGGGAGAGTTGTGAGGGTCTGGGACAGAATTCCCAGAGAAGCTGCGGTTGCCCCATCCCTGGGAGTGTCCAAAGCCAGGCTGGAATAACCTGGGCTATGGAAGGTGTGTGGGCTGGGAATGAGATGATCTTTCTATTCCTCCCACCCCGGGATTCTCTGCTCCCCCCGGAATGCCATCCCAGCACCCCCCGAACATCAGCTGCCTGACTTTTCCTCCCTTCTCCCACCCTCCAGGATCCTCTGAAGCCACAGATCCCACTTGGCTCCAATGTTTTCCAGATGGGAAGGCTGAGCCCAACGCTCAGGAACGCCCAGAGTTAAAAAGGGGTCATGGAAATTAGAGAGGGAAGCAAAAATTCCACCCTGATGTCATTCCTGTGCAGCAGGACACGGTTGGAAAAGCAACAGGCACGGCCCAGAACCACAGCTTTCCCAGCCACACTCCGATTGCTTCCTGCTCCTTCACAGGATCATGGAACGGCTGGGCTTGGAAAGCCCTTCTCGTTCCACAGGGACACCTTCCACTCTCCCAGGTTGCTCAAAGCCTGGATTCATTACTCCATCCCAGGTCACTCCCAAAACAGTCCAGGTGCAACCCCACCCCCCCAGCCAGCTCAGGGGATTCTGCTCCAACACATCCCTAATTCCAGGATCCTGGAAAACCAGGAGGCCGAGCTTGCTGGACGGTCCCACCACAACACTTCCAACAGGGATGAGGGATAGAAAAGGGAGAGTGAGAGGAATGCAAAAGGAAAACACCAAGAAATGGGTGAGGAGATTGGATTCCACCCCTGCCAGGCCTGGAAACCCTTTCCAGGCAGGAATTTTCCCTCATGTCCACCCTAAATCCCTGCAGGAATGGGGACTCCAACCCTGCCCTGGGCTCCCTTTCCACAGTGTTGGAATTGGCTGCCCCATCCCTGGAATTGTCCAAGGATAAGGCTTGGAGCAACCTGGGTTGTAGAATGTGTGGGGTGGAACAAGATGATCCTTTCACTCCCTTCCCACCCAAGCCATTCCACGATCCCACAAAATGAAGGTCTGATGAGCAGAAAGGATCCCAAACCGGACTGAACCTTCCCAGAGCCAGATCTTTAGGAAGAGGCGGGTCCTGCTCCAAGCCCAGCACCTCAACCCTGTCCTGGGGGACAAATCCCGAGCTGTGCCCTCAGCACAAATTCCCTCACAGCTGGGAAGGGCCGGAATGTGGCTCCAGCACTTCCAGGGGATCCACACCGAGGGAAGGGAACGTTTGCTGGAAAACACACCAGTTACTTATTCCCCCTTTTTTTAGGATGATTTCCGCTTTAGCAAACACCAGGATAGCAAATGTGGGATGCGAGGAGGCTCCCGCTTTAAGCTCTGCCTAAATGCCACAGAACTAAGCTTCCAAAAATCCATCACAAGCTCAAACCACTGGAATTTCTGGGGATGAATCACTGGAAAAGCAGCCAGAGAGATTACGGCACCACAAGGTTTGGAGTAAAATCAATGGATACTGAGATGAGCGGGAACATTCCGGGTTCAAACACCACCAAGGGACACCGAGGAGGTTAAGATGGCGATTTAGGCTCGAGTTTGACTTCAGCTTAAACCTGGGCATGTGGGAATGGGCAGACTGGAGGCAGGAATTAAAAATAACCCGACTGCCGGGAAGCTGGAGCCATTCCCAGTGGGAGCCGCACGCAGAGAACTGGGAAAGGTTGGGCTGACTAAAAGTCAAATCCAAATCAAATCATTCAAACAAACCACTAGAAAAAAAAACCAAACAAATCCTTTTCTTTCTGAGTTTTGCAGTTAAAATTAATTAATGAACATGTAATTAATCAAAATAGGAATATTGCTATTTAAATGGGTGTTCCTGGCTGTTCCCTAAAATTCCTAGAGAGAAAACAGGGATTAGGGCAAGGAGTAAAACGAGGAGGAAGCGCCAACTCCTTGTTCCTTAGCACTGTTTTGGGGGGAAAAAACCCTCTTTGGAGGGCTCAGCCACTCTGAGGAAAAAGAGGGGAAAAAAGCCAGGAACAGAAAGCCAGCGCTGAGCGCTTCCCGAAGAATTCCCGCTTCCTGAGGAATTCAAGATGGTGGGAGCCCAAGAAAGGGAGCCCCTTCGGAAAGGGGCCGATCAAAGCCGATCAAAGGTTTAATTGACCGCTAATTAAACTCCATTAGGCCACGGAAATGATCGAAAGAATTCCTTAACCCCATTCTTGCCTTCCCTGCCAGGAGCCAGGAGAAGGAGCCGCCTCGGGATTGAGTGTTTGATTGGGGGGAAAGCGGATTAATACGAAAAATACTTGGATTTGTTTTGATATTAAAACGCTGGTGGAGGAGGGAACACGTGGGAAAGGTGCCTCCCGGGAAGAGGGGATTTTTGGGAGGGAAAATTTCAGGTCAGAAATCCAGAGGTTTACTGGGATGAGGGAGCAGCGATAGCCCTGGACATGTCTGGGGGGGTTTATAACACAGATACTCCCAATTTGGGAAAACTCAGGGGTTTATACACACAGGCATCCCAAATATTGGAAAACTCTGGAAAAATCTATAAAAAGGCCCCCCACGAGTGGCAGAATTGCTGGAGATCCGTGGGAATGCTGCAATTCCCCAGTGTCCCTTCGGCCTCTGGCTCAAGGTCAGGAGGGGAAAATTTCCTATTGAGGGAAAACCAGCTGGAACACTGGGCTCTGGGATAGCATTTGGGAATAAAACACCCACTGCCAGGCACTGTTTCTGGGGTTTAATGTTCCAGAGGATCCTATAAATGAAGAGATTTAATCCCACAGTGGGACCGAGGATCTTTAAGGCCTTTTTCAACCTTAATGATTCCATGATCCCTGCTTAGAGTCAGGCATAGAAAAGCTGAGGATTAAAAAAAGCCCAGGACTTAAGAAAGCCTAAAAGCCTCCAGAATTCCTGTTCTACGGATCAGGAGTGGAGTTTAAACCCCACAGATCCGAGCAGGCCTCGCTGCCGGCCCCAATCCTGTTTTATTCATTCCATCCTAATGATTTTTGGCAGCCAATCCCACATTTCGCTGAAAGGCCTTTAATGAGCTCCATATCTTTTATTTTTCCTGAGGTTTTTTTTTTTTCCTCATTAAAATGCACTTGTTGGGATGGTGGGGGGGGTAAAGGGGGGGATTTTTTTTCCATAGGAAACCGAAATATTAATGCAAATTGGCCTCCCGAAGTTTAAAAGCGGGAATTTGCATACCGGGAACCAAAGGGAACAACAAATGTGCCTCTTCACACCGTAATTATCCGGGAAAAAGCATGGAGCGTGTGAAGCATCCCGAGCTCTGGCACGGAGCAGCTGCCGGAGCTGTTATCTCCCGATGCCCAGTGGCTCCAAGAACAGAGGGGCTGGGAGACTTTGCTTCTGGATGAAAGGCAATTTTTATGGGCTAGGAATGACTTTCCAGGAATGGAATTGTCCCAAGGGAAAGTTGTGAGGGGTTTTTCCCATGTTTATTAATCCCAGAGCCAGAGGCCGATGGAATTCCCAGTTCATGCAGTGTTAGTTGGAGGAATTCCTTGCTTAAAGGAAACAGAGGGATGAACCAGATTTGAGAAGTGGATAAAGAAATATTCCAAAAATTGGGATGAAAAGTTCTCCACGGAACCTGCTGCTCCCAGGAACTTCATGGGAGGAGATCCCAGGAGAGCCTGGACCGAGATGGGGAGGGAAAGGGTTAAATTCCCACTGATCCCATGGTATGAAAGCAAACTCATTCCTGCACTGGGGATGAGGGATCTTCATCCCTGCAAACACACAGAGGTTGTGGATTCCAGCCTGGAATCCAGCTGGAGCAACCTGAGCTATGGGAAGTGTCCCAGCCCATGGAATGGGATGGGATTTAAGGTCCCTTCCCACCCAACCATTCCAGCATTCCCGGGTTACGGTGACTTCTCCGGCAGAGGTGGAAGGGATCCAACCCACTGAACATTCCAACCCTCCCAGGAGGAAGCAATCCATTAAACATTCCAAGCCATCCACCTGGATGTCACCAGATCCACATCCTAGATCCCACAGATCCGGGTGTATCAGTCAGGGGGATAATCAGGAATAGGATCCTGCCGGGTGTAATTTGCTGTCTTGGGATTTATCTCTTCCCAGATTATGATTCCACAGTTCCCAAGCTCTGGCTGGATATGGAAATGCTGGAGAGTAGCCACATCTAGGGATACTGGGATCTGGAGTGATCCCACAGTATTTATGGATGGCTGGTGTGGGAAAGGGGGGAAAAAGGAGGGGAAAAGGAGCAAAAAAGGAGGAGATGGAGGAAAAGGGTAAAGAAAAAAGGGAAGAGGAAAGGGAGAAGAAAAGAAGGGGGAAAACGGGAAAGGGGAAAAGGGAAAGGAAAAAGGGAAGAGGGAAGGGAAGGAAAAAGGGAAGAGGAAAGGGAGGAAAGGGATCTCATGGAAAAATTTCAGGGCTCTCCCAGGTCTTATCCAGGTGTTAGCAGAAAAAGCAGCTCTGATATTCCAAGGATTTGGGGGGCAGAGTGGCACTTCAGAGCACCTGAACCAGAATATCCCCTGACTGTCACTCCCAAAAATCCTGGGAGAAGCAGAGACTGCAATAACATGGAGCCAAAATCCCCAAAAAAGAAGGGAAAATAAATTTGGAATTGGTAGTTTTAAAGCAGTTTTATCCTGGGATTCTCCCCGAAATTCCCTCTGCTGGTTTTAATCAAAATCCTTGGAAAACTACAGCTTTCCCTCTAGGACAAATTCCTGCCTCCCAACCCCTTTCCCTGGAATCCATGTGCTCCCAGGGACCTCGGGAGCAGGATTTAGACTTGCCTATTTTTTCCTAAGCTGCCAAAAATTTATGGGAATTTTTTCTGGGAATTCTCCATGCTCACTTACAACAAGGAAACCTGGACTTGGGATCTGCTCCTGATGCTTCCCATGCTTCCATAGGGATACAGGGATGCAGCCCCCCCATTCCCAGGTTAGTCGTGCCAGCAGGTGCAGCGGGAAGAAGATGCCGGGAAAACAACTGGGAGCGGTTTAGCACCAGAACTCTGTCAGGAATGAAAACATTCCACTGAAAAAACCCTGGAATTGGGAGGGGGGGGCAGGGAGGAAATTGCTTTTGACTTTTTAAAGGAATACTCCAATTTCCATCCCAGTAGCTCTTAATGGATGGGTTTAATCACTAGGAATAAATCCCTAGTTTCCTGTTTAATAAAACTTAAGGAGCAGACCCTCTCCAGAGGGATGAGTTTGGATTTGCCCATGGATATCCAGTCACTGCAGCGCCGAAATTCCCCCTTTTCCCAGGTGACAAAGCCAAGGCCAACGTTCTCTGGGATCGTTCCCGGCCCTTTCATTCCCACAATTGAGCAGCTGCTCCACGACATTCCCGGACGGCCCCTCCAATTACCAGCCCCGTGTCCCAGGAATGCACCGGGCCCAGAGAACAACGGGATTCAGCTCTGCTTCCCGCGACCCAGGGGGCCTGGAGGCTCCCTCTCTGCGCTCCAGCTGCTTCCCAGTCCTGGAGAAAAGCAGGGTTTGATCCCGTACAATATCCCTCCCCCAGCCCCTAAAGCTGCAGGTGGACGGAATTTCCTCCCTGGCAACTTTGGGAAGGTTTCCTGATTTGTTTGTTTGGTTTTTTTCCCCCAGGATTATTCATTTCCAAAGCAAAGCTGATGCAGTTCCAGATGGAGAAAATTCCCAGCTCCGATTCCACAGTGCAAATCCCAGAGATTTCGTACTTCCCTGCCTGCGAGGTTCAAATGCACCTGGCATGTTGGGCCCTGCAGGCTGGGTTTTCCAGGAATCCCTCCGTTCGGAAAAAGCTGCGAGCATCCAAAGCCTTAGGGAACAACGACAGGACAAAAGGAGAAATCCCAGGAAAACGAGGGATCGCAACCAACTTAATGGAAGCTCTAAAATCCAGGAAGTTGCAAAAAGCAATTCCAGGATCTCAGGGAGAATATCCCTAAAATAATATCCAAGCTGCTGCAATTTGGGATGACAGGGACTGGAGGATTTGGAGGTACCTGAGGGGCCCCTTCCCCGCTCCCGAGGCAATTTTAACGAGACCGGGAATTTCTTCCCAGAAAAAGGAGCGCTGGGATCGGCGCTGACGCAACGAGCCATCGGCAGAGACGATCCTTTGATTCCCAAACAATAACAAATCCAGGCACTTTCAATCCCAAATCCTTGTGTATCCCACCAGCTCCTCGCTGGAGTCTCCCCGGAGCAGGGGCATGAGGAGACTTACCAGGTTTTTCAGGCAGGAAAATAGGGAAAGGAAAGGAAAGGTTGGACTGGTGCCGGAGCATCTGCACTACATTAATTCCCTCTTTTTTGTTTTTAAAGGTAAAAATAGGGAAAGGAAAGGAAAGGAAAAAGGGGATTCTCACCAGAGCATCTTCAGGAAAATATAACACGGAATTCCTTTCTTTTTAAGGAATAAAACTAGGGAAAAGAAAGGAAGAGCTGAATTCTCCCCAGAGCATCTTCCCAGAGCTAATTCCCTGGTTTTTAAAGCAGTAAAAAAAAAGGGAAAATAAGGAAAAGCTGGTTCTCACTCCAATGTCTGCACAAAACTAATTCCCTGGATTTTTAAGCAAAATAGAAACAGAGAGAAGGAAGGAAGAGCTGGATTCTCCCTGGAGCATCTTCACTGAATTAATTCCCTATTTTTTTTTCCAAAGGAATAATAATAGGGAAAAGTAAAGTAAATTCTCCTTAAAGCATCCTCACAAAACTACTTCCTTTTTTTTTTTTTTTTTCCCCCCCCTAAAGTTAAAAAAAAAAAAAAACAGGGAAAAGGAAGGAAGGAAAAGCCACCCTGCACTTCCCACAGGATTTTCCCTTGGCTGTGGGGCCTCAGCAGGCGGCTGCTCCGGGTCCTTCCCATCCCACTGGGCTGGAAAACTTCCAAGAAGGGTTAAAAATCCCAGAAGATCCCAGAAGATCTGAAAATCAGGAGGAAAACGACGAAGAGAGGTGAAAATATTCCCTTTTCCCAAGGATTTGCCGAGGTAAAGAAGCCAATTCCCGGTCTCCCGAGCCTAATCGAAACCAGACTCGGGGCGAAACAGGAAACAAACAATCCCTGGGAACAATTTCCTGGAGATCAATTGGAAAAGGCGCTTCCAAAGGTTTTGTTAAAACCCCCCTCCCCATTCCAGCCCTTCCCACAAAAAAGGGGGATTAGAATGGATATTATTCCAAGATGTCAACACCCCGACATGGTTTTCCGGGTCCTCCAGGGGCAGAGATTCCAGTTGCAAGCGGTCAAATTCCACTCGGAAGTGACAAAATGTCATTAAAAATCAAAAAATTCCACTCCCAAACGCTCAAATTCCACTCCCAAACGACAAAATTCCGTGAAAAACGTAAAACTGCACTGCTAAAGGCTAAAATTCCACTTCCAAATGGCAAAATTCCACTCAGAATCCCCACGCTGGGGCCCAAAACATTCCCAGGAGTCATCCCGAAGTTCCCTTCCCACCAGCATATGCGAAGCAGCCCTAATTCCAAGATTCCCTCCGCGCCCCACGCCGGAAGAATTCCCTGAATCCCTCCCGCTCCAGCACGAGGCCGCTTGGATTCACACAAAATCCAGGGGGAACGAACCGCCCAGCGGCTGCTTTAAGGGAATAACCAGGAATTCCAGGCCTTAAAGGCCATTCCCCATTATTTCCCAGCAGGCTCCCAAATCCAAGCTCTCTTATTCCCTTGCTCCAGATCCCAAAGCACAACCCCCCCTGGGGCGAAGCTGTGGGATTATCCTGCTTTGCTCTGTCGATCGGTCGGTGCCTGTAAATATCAGGGCGATCGATTGATCGATAGGTCAGTGCCTGTAAATCTCAGTCGATCGATCTTCGATCGATCGACTGAGATTTACAGGCACCGACCTATCGATGCAGATACACCGAGGTGCAGGTCCATAGATTAGAGATTTCTATTTATCTACTGATTTATAAATACATTTATCTATAGCTATTTATCTATAGATTTATAGATATTTATCTATAGACTACAGAGATTTATATCTGTTGATTTATAGGCACGTTTAGAGAGATTTCTCTACAGATTTATAGATATTTCTCTGGAGATTTAAAGAGATTTTTAAGATAATTATCTACAGATTTATAGGCACATTTATGGATCTTTATCTACAGATTTATAGAGATTTCTCTATAAATTTAGAGAGATTTATAGACATTTATCCATAGGTTTATTAGATATTTCTCTAGAGATTTATACATATTTATCTATGGATTATATAGAGATTTATAGACATTTATCTACAGATTTATAGATGTTTCTCTAGAGATTGACAGAGATATTTATCTATAGATTACAGAAATTTGGAGATATTTATCTACACATTTATAGATATTTCTCGACATCCCTCTATAGATTTATAGAGATTTAGAGATATTTATCTATAGATTTATAGATATTTATCTGCAGATTTTTAGAGACATTTCTAGATCTTTATCTATAATTTTACAGAGATATGTATAAATTTATAGGGATATTTCTAGATCTTTATAGATTTATAGGAGTATTTATAGATATTTATCTGTGGATTTATAGAGAGATTTTGAGATATTTATCTATAGATTAGAGAGATTTATAGAATTTAAAGATCTTTCTCCATAGATTTATAGATATTCCTCTACAAATTATAGAGAGACTTATAGATATTTACCTACATATTTCTCTTTATATTTCTAGGGATAACATTCACAAAGATGCACATTTTCAATAAATTTACCTAAATCTTCTGTATCTTTATATAAAGGTATCTCTAGATCTTTATGTCTCATATATCTTTCTAGATCTCCCTGATATAAATATATTAAATACTATATATATAATATGTTTTTATATATTAGATATTAAACTATATTATACAGAGAGACCCAGCAGAGTTCAGGCATTTTTATATCTCTAGATTTATATATTATATATATATATCTATGTGTGTGTATGTGTATATGTATATTATATTTATGTATATCTTTTACATAGCTGTTGAAGAGTTCCAGCGTTTATATCTATATTTTTATGTATTTCTCTATCCATATATTTTTTATTTTTATATGGTACACAAAGATCCCGAGGAGATAAAGCACTTTATATATTTTAATATCTTTGATATCTATTTGCTATTATCCCTTTGGATCCTGCAAGGCTCCAGCACTTTCATATCCCTATTTTATACATATTTGTTTCTCTATTTTTATATTATAAATATAAACCCTGTTGAGCTCATTTGATATCTGTATTATATATTTTCCTATCTATCTATATTTTTATACCCATTTATATCATTTATTATATTATACACAGATCCTGTGAGCATTTATGTATTTTTATATATTTTTATATATATATTTAGAACTTTTTAAATTTTACATCTGGATGCAGAAGAGCTCGATATATTTATACACATATATATAAAATATATATATTTATATTAGGCACACAGATCCTGAGCTCAAGCACTTTATATATGTATATTTTTATATATATTTACTATATTTTATATATATATTTCAATATCCTTTATTTTATATAGATCCTGAAGAGCTCCAGCATTTTTTTTATATATTTATATATATATATAAAATACACCTATTTATATGATTTATATATAGAACCTGAGGAGCTCAAGCACTTTTATATATATATTTATATATATTTATATACATATTCTTTTATTTTCCATATCGATCCTGAGGAGCTCCAGCATTTTTACCTTTATATTTCAATTGCATATATTTACTATATATATTTCTATGATACACAGAGAACCTGAGGGGCTCAAGCAGTTTTATGTGTGTGTGTGTATATATATATATATAAAATTATTTTACTTATTGATCCTGAAGAGCTCCAGCCTTTTTACCTCTATATTTTAATCTCTATTTTATACAGATTTTATATGTACGTATATTACACATAGAGACCCCAAGGAGTTGAAGCATTCCTATATCTTTACAGATCTATTTTTATATCTTTTAGACATTCAGAGATTTCCGAGGCCCCCTCTTTGTGTAGTTGTGCATGTCTCTGCTCTGCCATCTCCCATCTGCGGGCATTTCCCTCTGTCCTCTCTCTGCACAGGGACACAGGTGCCTGTGGATCCCTGCAGCCATTTCCAGCTCCACCTTAGGCCCCGCAGATCCCACAGCCCCCGGGCCGGATCCCGGATCCCAGCTCCCAGTGCTCCCAGTGCTCCCAGTGCTCCCAGTGCTCCGGGATCCCTCCCTGCTGCCGGGAAGGGCCGCACAATTCCACCTCCTTTGCTCCCTGCTCCCGACCCCTGGGAAACCTTCCATGAATCCTCCTGCAACTTCCACCAACAGTGTGAGTTTTACGATCCCACGTTTCCCACCGGGATGCCCGGGCGGCGCAGGGCTCTCATTCCAATTTTTTATTCCTTGAAATTCCCTCCGCCAAGGGAAGTTCCCCCCCTGATTCCATTCCCAGCTCTGAATCATTCACAACTCCTCGCTTGTCACTCTGGAGCAGGAACATGGAATTATGACCCTCCTTGGGAATGAGGGCAGGGAGCATCCATCTCCTCCAGAAATTTCAGGGCACTGAAAAGCTTGGGAATAGGAAGAGTGGCCAGAATGTCAACAGGAAAAACTCCTCACAACCCACTCCAAGAAGATTTTTCTGCTCTTCCACCCCCCTCCTCTTTCTTTAGCACCTGGAAACGACTTCCCAAGTGTTTTCCATGAGCAAGTAGCGATCCAAATCTCTGGCAGTTGCACCGGGAAGGGAGCAATCCCCAGAAAGCTGAGTCCAACAGCAATCCTGCAGTTTCAACATCCCCAAATCCCACCTTTTCCTCAGACAACAGAAAATTCCTCTCGCTTCAGCTTCCTGAGGGTCCCTCACAAACAACATCCTGCTTTTCTACAGGATTCCAGGGGAAAAAAAGGGAATGAAGAGCCCATTATTCCTCTGTCCCACTATTAATTAATTCCAGCAATTAACTCATTTATCCTACACTTTGTTATCCCCTGAGCTGAAGCTTTTCGACCCCAAAAATCCATGGAATGGGACGGAGAAATTTCCTGCCGAGGAGCCACTGCGAAGAGATAAAGGCACAAAGTGTCTCCCTCCTAAAATTCCCCTCGAACACCGAAAAAAAAAAAAATAATAATA